>NC_056546.1:25580183-25883053 GCF_910596095.1 Thunnus maccoyii | reverse complement strand
TGTGCTGTTTCCATGTGAACAGTACTACCTGGGTGCAGTTCTGGAAGCTGCTTTGCTCCTCTGTTGCTGTCTTTTTTGTAGATTTTGAAGAGTTGAGTGTACATCCTTGGGCACTGCAGGCTGCAGAACAGTGCTAGAGCTGGGTAGAGTGCTTCTGAGGACTCTGCCCATGAGCATTTGTGCTGGGTAGTACTCCTTGTCTGTTACAGGTGTGTTCCTCAGGGTAAGTGCAAGATGAGGGTCTGTGTTTGTTTGTTGCGCTTTCTTCAGCACGTTTACAGTTCTCACTGTTCTCTCAGCTAGTCTGTTTGACTGTGTATAACCCAGACTGGAATGAGTGAGTTTTATGCCCCATGACATTGCAAAGTTTCTCATGTCCTGGCTTGCAAATGGAACAAGGTCACACACTAACTCTTTTGGTATTCCTATTCTAGAGAATACCAATTTCATTTTGATGATAACAGTGTGTGATGTCTTTTCTGTGCATAGCTTTTTGTAACATTTCTGTTCCCATTGTGCTTGGTAGGATTATCCTGTCTCCTGTGAACATTACTCCCTCTCTCACTGCCATTTTGTGTCTCATAGGCCAATATTGTGTCAGTCTTGGGTCCACCTGCTTCTCGTGACCGGGCCAACCATGTCTGTGTATGTCTTGCAACAGCTACAGTATTTCTTTCTTTGTCGTCTTTCTTTGTTTCACCCTTGAGCTGCTCTAGAGTCTCTGTACTCAAGGCATCTGTTGGCTCCAAAGCATAGACAACTTTTTCGTCCATAATGTCACCTACTGCCGTGTGATGTTCTGGTATGACAGCTCATGAGAGTGTGTCAGTGATCAGCAGATCTTTACCTGGTGTGCAGGTGACATTTAAGTCATATTGCTGTAGCTGAAGCAGCATTTTCCGCAGTCTGGAAGAAGCTGTTCCCAGTGGCTTTCTCAGGATGTTTTCCAATGGTTTGTGGTCTGACTGAACATTAACCCTCATCCCATATACATATTGATGGAATCTTTTGACAGAGAAGACTTTTTGGTCACTGTCAGTGCCCTTGATGCATAGGCCTTGACTTTTGCCTCATCTGCCTTAACACCCTCTGAGATGACAATGTGGCCCATGTAGTTTACACTGCTCACCTTATACTGTATTTTCTCTTTGTTGAATTTCACATTGGCTTCTTTTGCTCTGGCCACCACCGTCTGTATTATCTCATCATTCTCCCTCTGTAGATGTGACGATGATCATGTTGTCAGCTATGATGTGAACTCCTTGGATGTCTCAAAATGTTTCACAGTTGTGTTGCTGGAAAACTTCACTTGCTGACTTGATTCCAAATGGTAGGCGTTTGAACCAATATCTTCCCCATGGTGTGTTAAATGTGCACAGTAGCAATGACTCCTTGTCTAGCTTTATTTGCCAATAGCCATCTTTTTCATTTAGCACTGTGAATATCTTCTTACCACCAAATTTACTCAAAACTTCATCCATTGTAGGAATGGAGTGACGCTGTCTTAAAATTGCTCCGTTCAAATCACTGGGGTCCAAGCAAACCCGTAATTTCTTCTTGTCTTTATTTTCTGGGACTACAAAGCTCATATCATATAAGCTTGTGATTGGTCATCAAGAGTGGCTTAGCTTAGATTTCAGCTAGTAAAAACTTTGGTGTCCCTCGACTGTGGCAAAATGACGACCTGGAACAACTTCTGACACCATGTTATAGTTTCATATGACCAGAAGACTTGATAAATATGATGAATATCCAGAGACTTGACTTTAACTGCATGAGCTCATGGTCTATTGAAGACACTCTTACTGCATTACATGCACTCTGAGCTCAACTGGATGAGGCACACCTCGTCTTACTCCACCTCCACATCAGTAGCTTCATCACATCAGTGTAAGTGAATGGTACTATATACTACAATTTTAAGATAACCTTAGCTAACAATGTCCTGATGCTATACTTAACGCTCAGACATGAGATTGATCTCAATCTTCTCATCTCACTGTCTGAAAGGAAGTGATTAAGTGTCTTGGCAAAATGCTGAACTCCTGTGATTAAGTATCACTTGATGGAGAATAAGGACATGATTCAAGGAAAGATCAACAGGACAGATTTCCGGGCAAAGTAAAAGAGATTTTCAGTCAGTATGACAAATGAACAAGTATGACACAATGAGGAATAAAATGGTATTGAGAGTTAGGAGTTAGGAGGTATTAGGAGAGTGAACAAATGCGTTCAAGAACATTTAGATTGCTACCAAGCCTTTCTGGCATTACACTGATAAAACTGGTATCTATTGGTTTTGCTTTAATTACTCTCAGCCATCTGTCTGCAGTTTTACCTCAGCTGATCCCATCGAGCTTGGCAGCGCAGGTTTGTTTCTTGTCGTGCCATTAAAGCACAACTAAACTGAGCTGAGCCAAACTGAGCAAGTGGGCATTTTTGTTTTCATCTGTCTTTCAAGCTAAATTTAAGCAAACTTGAAATGCTGCAAACAATACACAAGATTTAATTAAGTGTATTTCCGTCAGCATCAAGAATATCACAAACACACTCAACAGAGATTTGATTATGGAATTGATTAGCATTGAGGAAATTAGTTTTTTGTTCTTGGGTGTCAGTTGATATTATTCATACTACTACTGTGCAAAAACAGAAATGAATCCACTTTGTAATATTCTAACGTACCAACCACAGCCATCACAGAGATTTATTTATGGAAATAGTAATTATTGGATAGCTTCTTTATTAACAGAAACTTTCTCTGCCTCAAGCGAGTATTGAAACTTTTCATTGCATCATAGTTTGCATCCAATACTTGGATTCAAATTCATCTAATGTATAAAGCCACACACTGATTAGAAACTATAGGCTTTAAACCAATTCGTGATTAGATGTAGATCCAAACTGAGCTGACCACATACTAATAGACAGATGGCTAGCTAACTACATTCATACATGACATAAACAAAATCAAAATGAGTGACAAAATGGTCATATGGATTAGTTCCCAGTAAAAAACAGCACATAAATTCATGTCTTCTAGACAGTGTACAGACAGCTGAACTCTAAATTTAGACTTGCAATCTGCTGTTGCCAGCCATATTGCTTACAGAGCTGAAGAGCTCTGACTGACCAGACAAACTAGAAAAATAGAATAACATTATAAATAGTCAGATTTAGGTATAAGGTTAGAAATTGTTATGTTGAAGTTTTAATTTAGAGATGATTAAGTATCAGCATGACATAGTTCAGGTTCATAATGATATGACTGCCAAAGGGCTTGTTATGTTACTCAATAACCATCTGTTGAACCCCTGTTAGGGAACATCTACTACACACATCCACACAGCGTAACCCAGTGGCCTAATGCCCTGCCATTGAACCAGGAAGGGAGGCTCTACCTGAACCTTTAATCCTGTCAGTGGTTAAATCTGGGCAGGCAGGGAGAAGTGAGGTGAGCCCTGGCAGCTGTATTTACCTCAGTCATGTTGGCTTGAACTTTCAGACTCATTCATGCCTCAACATACAGTTTTCCCCCTTTATTTTTTCTTAAAGGAGTAGTTTGACATATTGGCAAATTTTCTTATTTGCTTTCTTGCCAAGAGTTAAATGAGAGGATCAATACCACTCTTATAAGTTAGTTAAACTTAAAGCTGCAGTCAACAGCCAGTTAGCTCAGTTTAGCATAAAGACTAGAAACAGCTATAATCCCCCCATAAAAGCCCAACTTGCCATTTTTACACTTCTATTTTTGTACTAATTAGACAAGCAAGATATAACATGTTAATTTGTGAGCTTTAGAGGTTCTGGTAGGTGGATTTTGTTACCACTGGACAGCGCCAGGCTAAGGGTCTCCCCGCTGTTTCCAGTTTGTATGCTAAGTTTAGCTAACCGGCTGCTGGATGTAGCTTCATATTTTGCGTGACTTCTCATTTAACTCTTGGCAAGAAAGTAAATTTATGTGGCTTTATGTGGCTTTAAAAAGCACCTTATTCCATACTGTCTGATATGATCATATGTATTATGTAACAACCTATTATTGAAGCTATATGATGTGTACACTGAGTCAAAGATTGAAACCCAAGATTCCATGTTTTTTAGTCTTCATCATTACATCTAATGGAATAGATATTTTTTGGAAACTTCACTAGAATTCAACATAAGGTGACTGGGCTACTGGCAGGTTTTAGTGGAGTTTAAGAGGTTAAAACCTCAACCCTTTCAGTTTTACAGTGTTTACAGTTTAGTTTTTGTTGGTGTGATATCATATTGAAGATTTACAATAGGTCTAGAGTCCATTCTTACCTCTCTACAGATTAGAGGAGATATACAGTATAAACATATACAGTATAAAAGTCAGCATGGCGCACACACACTTGCATATACACACTCACATGGAAAGATGGCAACAGGAAGGGAAAAGAGAAGGAATGACTGAAAGAGATGATACAGGAGCCGTAGAGGAAAGGAAAAAGAATACAAGAAGGAAGGAAGAGAGTGTGAGCGAGCAAGGAAGAGCTAAACTGGGAACAATGAATAACGAGAGAGAGATAGAGTGAAAAAAAAGAGAGAGGCGTCAAAGAAAAAGGAAAAAATAAGTGAGCCCAGATGAGCCATACATAGCAACGGAGGCACCAGCCAACTCCCAATCGTCTTTCTGTTTGCCCCCCCGATTCCTTTCTTCCTCTCTCACACTCTCCTTCTCTCCCTATCTCTCTCTCTCTGGTTATCAGAGGTCTTGCTCAATAGAATATATTTCCCTGGTTGCTAGGCAATCCCATAAAGCGGCGAGAATGAGCAAAGTGTTATAAATAATGTATTTGCATTATCTAATCAGCTGACAACCACCCCCATCCACATAGAGAGGAGAGAGAGAGAGACAGACAGACAGAGACAGAGAGAGAGAGAGAGAGATGGGGGGCATTTGATAATTGGAACGCGATTAATTCAATGAGCACAAGTCCTCGTCCTTGAGAGTATGCATGCATATGTGAAGCTGTGTATGAATATGCTTCTGTTGGAGAGGAGGAAAAGTAAAATGTGTGTGTGTTAAGGGTGTTTGTGTGTGTGGTTGACTCAGAACATGCTCCACTAGAGAGCAGGAGGGATGAGATGTGGAGGATGTTGGGAGTGGGTCAGATTCATTTCATACCATTGCCGGAAGCAAGGCTGGGCCGTGTTTCAGGATCAGCTACCCATCAGAACGCA
Source organism: Thunnus maccoyii (assembly GCF_910596095.1). Taxonomy (NCBI): domain Eukaryota; kingdom Metazoa; phylum Chordata; class Actinopteri; order Scombriformes; family Scombridae; genus Thunnus; species Thunnus maccoyii. The sequence goes on along the minus strand of NC_056546.1, from coordinate 25,877,845 downwards.
CACACATGCACCACATGCCACGCATACACACACGTCAGCCAAACACTTACCATAATGAGGTTAACACCGGAGACAGCCAAATGTGTAAAAGCTGACATGGCTAATAACATGATAGAGGAACAAATAGAAGCTTAGATTTAGCCTGTGGGCTGTAATGACAGAGAAATTAAACTAGATATCTGCAGTTAACTGTTAGCGCACACTCACACTTAAAAACACACACAGCATACCATAGTCCTATACAGTTTTTCCTCACTACCACACCCTCATCAATCCAAAAATACCAGCAGCTGACCAGAGCTGTGAGTCACTGTCTGATCTCTGCATTTGCCTCTCTCTCTTACACAAACACACACACACACACACACACACACACACACACACACACACACACACACACACACACACACACACACACACACACACACACATGCACGCTCGAAAAGCCATGTGGACATGGTTGATGCTAATATGTAGAGCTGGGGTGAATAAAGTGGCGTGCGGTGAATAAGGGAAGATGGCGGTTGTGTGTTATTACACACCACACCGCAGGGGCTGGTGAGCTTCTGTGTGGCTTCCAGTTATGGGTTTCCCTTACTCACATTTCCCTTTTTCCCATTTACTGCGGCTACTGTGGAGAGAATTCACTCCACTCTGGTTGGCCCGGGTGAAGCTACGCAATGCTGTCTGAAACCTCCAAAAAGTCCTCATGTACTACCAGTGCTTGTTCTGCCTTTGGAAAAGGCAATTTAATTGTTCACGTCAGTCACATGTACTTTGAAAATTTGGTTAATGACAGTCACAACAATGTTCCTACTGTATTACAAGAATATAGCCGCATGAATGCTGAAGCCAAATGTGGAGTTTAACCTCTTTTGGGGAAATGTCTGTAAAAATGGACAAAACATTTAGAATATTTCTATTTGATGTCACGGAGCAGCCACAAAAACATAGCGCCTTGTCTTTGAATAGTCCACTCTGTGCAAGCAGTGCTTACGGCCCCAAAGAAGAATTCAATTGAACAAGCAGATACAGAACATATGTAATACTGTCATACAGTGTGGTAGGTATGGTAAGTTATCCAAAGGTTAGATGAGAAGATTGATACCACTCATGTCTGTGTGTTAAATTTGGAGCAGAAGCCTGGCAGTGGTTAGCTTAGCTTAACATAAAGACTGGAACCAGGGGGAAACAACTAGCCTGGCTCTGTTCAAAACTTCAAGACTCCCTGTAAAACTACAAATTGTCGTGTTTATACTTCTGTTTGTGTACGAGAGCCAGGATGGCTGTTTAGCTCTGCTTCCTGTCTTTGCACTACCTTAAACTAAGCTAATCACCAGCTGGCTCTAGCTCCTCATTGAACACACAGATATTAGGGTGGTATTGGTCTTCTCGTGTAACTTTTAGCAAGAAGGTGAATAAGTGCATTTCCCAAAATGTTGAAAACATTCCTTTAAGGGGAACAGAGATTTTGAATGAAAAATCAACAGCTGTAGACATTAAAAAGAATTGTGTTCAATTTGGCAGGACCACTTTCCACATTAAAAACATGTTAATGATTCTGATTCAAATACAGTTAAAATTCACTCATAAGTGTACAAAAAGTGTATATAACTGTAGCACTTATATGCTGTTGTGATTTTATGCACAGGGGGTTTCCAATACTGACTAATGGTTGCTACATATTTACAGTCAGGCAATACAAGAACCCACACATTCTCAGGGCCACACCCTTGACCTAGTTCTGTCTAGTGGTCTCAACCCTGACAACTTTGAGAATAGGGATCTCTGAGTGTTTGATCACAAAGCAGCTTTATTCAGTGTGGTTTTATCCCAACTATCTATTAATCACAACACACCTGTCTGTTGCCATGTTTTGAACTCTTTAACAGGGGGGAGAGCTCAATTTTAATTCTTTATAGACCTAAGTGCAGCTTTTGACACAGTAGATCATGATATTTTAATTGACAGTGTTCAAACCTTGGTTGGCACAAAGGACACTGCAATCAGTTGGTTTTATTCTTACCTTTTAGAAAGAACTCTGTCACCAACTAATTACTCATCTTCTACAACTCACATTACCTGTGGTGTACCACAAGGTTCAATTTTAGGTTCAATTTTATTTTCTATCTACATTCTTCCACTTGGCCAAATCATCCAATCTTTTCATTGCTATGCAGACGACACACAGATATATCTTCCCCCGAAACCTGGTGACACAAAAAGCCTACCTGCTGTTACAGATTTTCTCAGTGATGTCAACTGTTGGATGGCACAAAACTTTCTTCAACTCAATAACTAAAAATCTGAAATTATATTGTTCAGTCCCCCAAACCCTATCAGTCTCATTGAGAGTGGAGTACAAATTGATTCAGATTTAAGCTTTGAACCACAGATCAAAAAAGTTGTCCAGTCCTGCTTCCTTAAAATAAGAACAATCTCCAGAATTAAACTAATGCTCTCACACTCTGACCTGGGAAAGTCATTCATGCCTTTATTATCTCTAGACTTGACTGCTGTAGCTCCCTCCTTTCTGGCATAAACCAAAAGTCACTGTCTCGCCTCCAACTAGTTCAGAATGCAGCAGCTAGATTTCTTACTGGTTTGAACAGACAACATCACGTCAACCCAATCCTGGCTTCTCTCCACTGGCTCCCTGTTCGATTTAGAATTGATTTTTTTAAAATTGTACTAATCACTTTTAAACCATCTTTGGGTCTGGCCCCAAGCTAGCTACATAACAGAAATGTTGATCCCATATGAGCTAGTTGGCAGCCTTAGATCCTCAAGTGGGGCCCTTCTGGCCATTCCAAAGTCGAGGCCTAAATCTAAAGGTGACTGTGCTTTTGCCTTCAGGGCCCCTTGGCTTTGGAATGACCTGTCTGAGGAGATAAGGCTCGGAGAATCAGTGACTACCTTTAAATCACTTCTTAAAACCCATTTTTATAGACTTGCTTTTATGTGATGTTGTCTTTTTCTTGCTTTTATTCTTTTTATTAGTATTTTTTTTAAATCTCTTTTACCATCTTTATCTTTCATCATAATTTTGTCTTCTCTCTGCTGTGTTTCTGCTTCTTTTGTCTTCTTGTTTTAACTTTACCTTAATTTTGCCTTGCTTTTGTTTGGCTTTCTGTTATATTGCCTTTTGAGTATCCTGCTTTTGCTTTGTCTGTCAAAGCACTTTGTAAACTCTGTTTTTAAAAGGTGCTATATAAATGTAGTTATTATTATTAATGTTAAAGTTATTACACAGTTTTACTGAAAACTTAATTAAATGTGTAAAACTAAACCATATATGTTAAAGTAACAAAACAAATAAAATAATAGGGAAAATACAACATTAAGATCAAATGCTGAAATCACCATTGCATTCAAGTTCATGTAAAAACGTCACTTTTGTGGGGAGGGGCAGGGGAGGGGTCTGGTGGCCTAGTGGTTAAGATGGATATGATGTAATGTAGCTACACTGCCCCCGATTCAAATTTTGCATGTCATGCCCCTCTCTCTCTCCCTATATTTCCTACACTATAAGCTGTCCTATTAAGGGAAAATGGCCAGAAAATAATCTAAATAGCATCTACATTTTTTTTTAATCTCTAGAGGCTTCACATTGGTAGAAGGTACTGCTTCATGATGAGACTGTGTGTCCATATCAATTTAGAGGAACTTCATTGTGAAGCCACAGCAGGAGTACATCTTCTTTTATCTGTAGCCCTAATAAAAAAAGATCTTAAGGACATTCAAGGAAAGTACAGTATGTACTTTTGCAGAATAATAGCTCAAGTGTAAGAATATCAACCAAGAATATAATCAGAATTCCCCTTAAGGCACAGCAGAATAAATGGGCCACTGGCACACAAAGTGTCCACAGCAGATACAGTATAAAAATAAATGCATGAAGCTAGAGCCACAGAGAAGCAGCAACTGTAGGATATATTCTAGCAGGCTGATGCAAGCCAGAAATATGGGAAGCGCTCCAAATAAAATGTCCCACACACTGTCCCACTTAGGCTACATCACAATGCAAGGATGCAACTATTTACCATACTGATCCATTAGCATGTCTAATACATAATCCAAAATATACAGTGTTCTATATAGCAACATTTTTATATTTTGGCCTACTAGCGCCTGAGCTTTAATCCACGTACACACAAATACAGTATAGTCAAAAAACGTCCACACGTGTCAAATCCATGGAGGAAAGAAGGCACACACACACACACACACACACACACACACACAATCATGCCTTAACACATGCACATGCGCACACACACTGAGAACACATCTGCCCTGTAAGAGACCCAGAGTAGGACACTGCCAGCTGGCTTTGTTTCAACTTTTCACCCCTTGGGATTGGTTCTCCCACAGGCCAAATATGGAAGAGACGCGTACCTCTGTCTACCCCAACGGGACTGCACTTCTACACACGCACACACACGCACACACACACACACACACTCTCACACACACCAAAGTGCACAGGAGCAAAAGCATTAGCCTTATGTGGTAACAAGGTGCCCAGTAATTTAGTCAAAGAGATATCAACCTGCACATCTATGGTCACTATGGAGACCACAAGCATTACGTGCGTGTGTGTGAGAGCGCTACAAGCAGTACGAGTCTTGGATTTGAGGAATATCCCTCCCTGGTCCGTTCACCATGACAACAGAGAGAGTTCAAAGGTCAGAGCAACTGTGGTTAATCCAGTGGATCATCTGGAAGACAGACTAGGAGAGAGACTGAGTGAGAGAGTGGGCAGAAGTGGGCGAGAGAGGATATTTATAGTGTGGTAGAATGAGATATAATAATATAATAATATAAATACATATATACATAATACTTTATTTATGAATATATTAAATTATGAAATGTATGTATTTTGTTTCACTGATTCTTGATGCTTTGGCAATATTGTTGTTGTGACATTCATGCCAATAAAGCAAATTTCGAATTTGAAAAATCTGAATTCGGATCTGCTCGGATGAAAGAAACGGAACGAATCAGGAAAGAGAAAGCAAATCTCTGACAGCTCTATTTGTCATTTGTTGGTTATGGACTAAAGATTGTTTCTATTTTCTGAAATTTGACGTTTGCCTAGAAATAATTAAAACATCTCAGAATATAACTGTGCTATAATGTTATAATTTAGACTATAATGACAAAATCTTGTGCCTGGTTAAGTTGCAGCATAAAGGAAATGAGCTAAAATGACAGTGACATAGTACAGCACTGCTCACAGGAGGAAAACAGTCATGATTATGAGCAGCTGCTATCACTACTGCCAGCTAGCGAGCTAATATTAGCAGCTGATAGCTTACTAGCCTCATAATTTCTGTTTTTCAGCAATTACTCAACAAAAACACAAATGTCCTCAGTTAACATTAATGTGCCTTCTCAGAAAGAGATTACACTTAATACTACATACAGTATACTTGATTATATAAGACTAACAACAGACTTTTTAAAGTAATAATGGGAGGAATTTGTTCAGTTCCACCACCAGCACATCTGATTCAGCTTAATGAGGTATTGATTAAATATTGATTAAGCATGCCAGGACACATTAACACTGTGAGAGGAATCACAGATATTCCACCTGATATTGATTAATGCATCCTTCCAAAGCAAAAATGTTGTCATCTGTATGAAATACTCATACAGTTGTCAATTTATTCAGTGTATGATGTGGTTGTATGAATATGAATCTTCCGATGAATATTATTTGTTTGTAAATTAATAAGTAAATCACAAAACTGTATAAAAAGTATAAAAAGTGGTTAATTCTATTTTATTTAAGTTGTCCCTTAATAGGTTCTATGTTGAAGTTGCCATATCTTTACCATTACATTTATCATTGCTTACACAGCTGAATGTCTGCACAGTTAGTGTGTGTGCGTGTGCGTGTGTGTTTGTGAATGCTTTTGTCTTTCTGATGTGCATGTCTCCAAGTATACAGTCATGTGTTGTCCAGCCTGGAACCCATCAGACAAACTTAATTCCTGAGTGTCTGTACTGTATGTGATTGCTGTTTGGTCTGACAGACTTTAATATCTTTAAGTGAAATGGATATTAAAATGGTGTCAAAAAACACATTTACGGTAAAATGTGTGCGTGCATATGTGTAATGTGTCTCAGCATGTGCAGTATGTTTACACAGTATATCTCTGTAAATGTGTGTATGTGGGTATGTTGGTGAGAAAGAGATGACAGTTCAATCTCAGACATTTTGGAGTACTTTAGAAAATCTATAAAATACATGTAAAATATATGTGTGAACACACACTGTGTATTGGTGTAAATATACTATGTGAGTGTATTGCAAGCTAGTTGACTACAAAATGTACTGTTTCCAGTGTGTGTCATTACACAAGATCTTTACACACCAAGTTATAGCATCATAACAGGTTAAAATTCTGTGAATAATGAAAAACATTCATTATCAATGTTGTAATTCGTTCAGAACTTGGAGCAACCATTTTCCGTGTGATGTAGACAAAGACTAATGCTGCAAAGACCACTTCTCTCTTCCGTTGTTGTATTATTATCCAACATTATAGCACTGTATTACTGCCCTCCACATAACAGTGAAGTGTCATCATTTTCATAAGACACCAGATATTAACACTTTGAGACGCAATAGCTTGGTATGTAAAGATCTTGTATGATGACATATATGTGTAACTACATGTTCTTAGCCAACTGGCTGGAGTGTGTGGTGTGCTGGGGGCAGGTTGAGGAGAACTGACAGAATTGAGTTTTGTGTAAGTTTTAATTTAATTTAGTGGATTTGAGAAAAACATTTCTTATGTGTGGGAGTTTGTGTGTATTAGTACATGACTGCTTGCGTGACTCTGACTTGATTTTGAAGTTCTTGCGTAACATACACTGTAATGTAATTGAGTGAACTCAAGTAAAGCATTTAAAATGTGTGCATGGATGTGTGTGTGCAGTTGTATGCACCCCAGCATACAACTGCACACATACACACACACGCACACGAGTGTGCGTGCACATGTTTGAACCGCATCTTACGTCAATGGTAATTTAATAGACTCCATTAAAGCACTTAAACTATATTAGTGTATCTATGCATGTCGTGTGTGTCTGTATGTGTGTACTGACCACTGACTGTGTGTGTGTGTGACAGAGCAGAATGTTACATAAATCCTAATTTGATTTAGCAGCCTGTATAGCTCTCACCATGTGGACCAGTATGTGCTCTCCTGTGGGATGGATGGCCAGGGCCTCGTCATACAGGCTTTTGGCTTCGTCCAGTTGGCCCCGGAGCTCGGCTAGGCGGCCCTGCTGCAGTCGCACTGAGTGTGAGTTGGGGAAGAGCGAGCTGGCCTCAGCTATGCAAAACTGGGCCTCCTTTAGCCGGCCATCCACCATGAACAACTCCCCTACAGGTCGAGATGGAGAGAGAAAGGAGAGTAGGAGGTAGGGATTTAGAAAGGAGGGAAAGGAAGTAAGAGAGGTTAGAAGATGGAGAAAAAGAAGGGGGGGGGGGGTACAGGAGAGAAAAAGGAAAATAGTAACGGAGGGAAGATGGGGCAAAGGGAGAAAGGACAAAGAGCAAAAGAGGAGAAGGGAAGGGGGTAAGGGGAAAAAAGAGTAAGAAAAGGAGGAATGAAGGAAAGATGGAGAAAAGGATCATCAGGGGAAAGAGAGAAAGGAGGAGAGAAGTGTATTAATCCCAACAAAAACTGGTGAAAGTGAGAGAGATGACCTCACTGTGAGTTCACCAGCATCATGTTAAAATGTAAACTGTGCAGTGCTGAAATACACAAAAAACTACACTTGGACGGACATCCACACACACGCACACACACACACACACACACACACACACACACACACACACACACACACACACACACACACACTCTCACACACACACACACATAAGGACAGCACGAAAGTAAGAGTGGGAGCGATGTAGTTCCTGGGAAGTCATGAAACTCTTGCCTAAATATGGCCATCGCATACTAAAGCTGCCTGCCTCCTTTCTCTGCTGCTGCTGGGAAGATGAGGACAAACCCCAGACACACACACACACACACACACACACACACACACACACACACACACACACTCACACATAGAATCACGCCTACAAGCACTACACTGTCCAATAAGACCTCAGACAAAGAGCTGATTAGAGAACCCTCCCCTGAGGCTGGAGCAAACCAATGTGTGGACAGGATGCCTGCGCAGGAGGCTGTCAGTCATTCTCATGAGCGGACGCTGGGTCAACACCCAGAGAAACCCTGAGAAAGAAAGCCTTCAGCTCTAAACACTTATACCACTGAGTGTGTGTATATTACAGAAAGACAGTAAACTGAGTTGTGCAAATACATTGTATGCACCGTCTGCTCCTGAACGCCGTGTGAACCCATGTGTGTGTTTGGTAGCGGATGTTTTGTTTGTTTACCTGTGTCTCATAGATGCACAGATGGGAAATACTTGCATGCATGCTACCTCTGTGAGATGAAAAAGAGCCATTTCCCAGCCTCAGGGTTTGCTTTCATAGCTTCATTTCGGGGAAAAAGGATTCAGTGAATGCCGGCTATAGTTATGTAAGGCCTTTCCCTGCTCTTCACCTGAGCTCAGAAAAAAAACTATTAGATCAGTGCATGCATGTATACAGTCCCTTTATATGTTTGCAGGTATGTGTGTGTGTTTGCGAGGTTGCATATGGCTAAGTGTATCCCTTGTAAAGAGCCTCGTGTGTAAATGCTTTTTCCTATGTGGCTGATCAGGATGTGAGATTGAGAGAGGAAGTGACCGATGAGAAGAGGAATGCTGGGAAGGAGAGGGGACCGGGGCTCGGCCGCCCCTGGTCTCACATGTACACGCACGCACACATACACATATGCACACACACACACACACACAAATGCACACATATAGTTTAGTTCAAATCAGCAGCAAGCATGTTCTATTTTGTCTGTTCTCAGCAGAGGAATAGTAGGGTTCAAAGGTTGGACGTAGAAAATAACCTTCAAATTACAGCAGGCCACAGGGGACGTGACCCCCATGCACGGCCCCTCCACCCATCCCATCCCCAGCAGCCAGCTAGCGTACTGTAACACACTGGTATGCTGCTGGTTGCATCATTGCTCTCTCCGAGTCTCTCTTGGCTGCTGTGTGAATTCCTGTTCCCATTCTCGTGCTTCATCCACTCCAGCTGAGTGGATGGATGTGGGGTTGTTTGTGCGGAGCATCTCTATACTCCTCTCCCTTCATTCCCTGCTAATGCTCTGCTCTCCTGTGAACTTCTACAGGCAGACTGAAGGCTGAAGGGGTGGAAGTAATAGCGGTATGCATCACTGCCATTCTGCCCTTAATAGAGCAGTGGCCGCATGTATGCAGGTACGGTGTGCACTCCCACATAAGGTATGCAGTATTCAGCTGGACAGAAATGGTTCTATCCAATAAATTGTTAAAATCTCTCTTGTTTGTGAAGGCAGAGATAGCAGAAAATGGCTGCGGTAATCACGTTCAATTATGTAGTATTAAACACAAAGAAGGTTACAAATAGATCATCTCCAGCGGAAATGGTTTTGTTGTATAACTACTGGATATCCTTATATCACAGGGTTTTCCACACATTAATTCCTGTGACGGCAGCATTCAAAACGTGAATAAATGTGTGCTCACGCTGCACCAAGTGCATAAACAATGTTTTCATTCCCCGGAGAAACTGAAGCTCAGCTGAGCTTGTAAGCAGGTCAGTAAGCTGTGTGAGATAGTCAGGCTGCACAGTTTTTATAGTAGCATCTGCATAGGACAGTCTGTGTGGGGAGGATTTTCATTCAAAGAATGCCATCAGATATTCTAATTTACCTTTTAGTTGATCTGGATTAGTTTAGATGCATCATTTCCTCTATAGCAGCATAAAAGGGTCTGTGGTGAGAGAGGGTTTCTATCCCTGCTGAGACCGTTAACTATTGAGGTATATTTGAGTAATATGCTTAACTGAAGGCACATGTGGTCCAAGAATTGATCCTTGAGGTACACCACATGTTCCCTCTCTGGTTGACGAGATTAAATCATAACTTTCCTGTTTGGGAGGACAAAAATCCACTGAAGCCACTGAACAGATGAGAGTGGTGAGATTACCAGTGTCAAATACCACAACAAGGTTATACAAGATCAGTATGGAGCACTCTCCTGAATCACCTGTTATGAGACTTCAGTAACTGGTTGGTAACTCTAAGAGCTGTTTTTTTTTCATTAAAATTTTCTTGCAAAACTACCTTCTGCAGAATTTTTGTCATGCGAGAAATAATTGCAAGATTGGTCTACTTTTTTGTGAAAAGGGATCAAGGCCATGTTCTTTCAGTAGCAGCCAAAAAGAAGATGTATGAAGATAATCAAGAACAGATCCAGTCGGAGGGTATCCAAAGAAATTGTCAAAAGACAAACAAATAGACTAGACAGAGTTAACAGAGTTAACAAACTAAATGACACATGGATGTGGACGCAACCATTCTCTAAGTATCGTTTTTATACATTTATGGCTGTAGTCTTTTTGATGAAAGTTACAGAGCAGACAGCCTTTCAATGGCTGAAGTCAATGTCTTGTTCATTTTGCAATTGCCAGTGGGATTATTATTCACTAGGAAAAACAAAACCATGGAAACTGATTACTGTCGATTGCCAAAAGTTTCCTCATAAAAGTATTTCAGCTTATTGTAAATAAATACAACGGCAGAGTTTCTCTGTCCTCTCAGTTCAACAGCAAATAAACTGACATATACTATATGATTGCATGGTTACTGACCCTGCGCCCCAATCAAGGATGAAAAGAAAGTTTCTGTTAATACAAAGAGTATCAAATCCAATTTTCCAAGGTATTTAAAAATGTATAAGTCATGTATGCTGCTATCATACCAGCCTGCAGCCAAATGCGTTCCAGGGTCGTCCAGATGTAGGTGGGTCCTTGGCGACGGGAGGAGCTGATGTCTGACACTTCAGAGAGTGCTGCTTCCAAACGAGACACTGCAATTGAGGAAGGGTTCAGCGAACCTAACAGTGAAAGGACAGGAAATACAAACTGTTAGAATGATAGCACAAATTGAAAAATTGTGGTTCCTTTTTAGGAGACAGCAGGAAACTAAATCCTGCTTGGCTAATTGATTACAGTTTAACAGAGTGAATACTTTGACATATGTTGGAGATACCGAATAATAAACACATGGAAACTATATTCAATTCAAAACCCTTCAAATATGACAAGGCTGATCATGAAACAGATATCATTTGTTCATTTCCCAAATAACAAAATGACAGAATAGACAGCTGCTGAGAAAAACAAACATTCATTCTGAGTTCATTTTCAGAACATCAATAGATTTCCTGTGACTGAATGACCCCCCTGATCCTGCTAGAAACACAGGTGTGGTGGTTCGTCAGATCGTTGATATTTACAGAGCACATCTGCTCTCCAAAACTGGGTTGCAAACAGTCAAACAGTTTTAGTCCAGAATAGGTCAAATGTTGGGGGACTTGGACTGACCTATACATTCACCTTTCTGTCTGCTATTTACCTACCACCAGAGGGAAAGCAGGATGGGTTTGATTTAAAATAATCATTTCAAATATCTACAGTGACAGTCCCCTATAAAACAGATTTTAACTAGCGAGAGTGCAGACCAGTGGAGACGTCTTGGAAGTCAGGCAGGGTGAGGTGGATGGAGGGTTTCCTGGCTCCAGGGCTGACTTCTGGCCTCTCAGCCACCGGTATACTGCTGCTGTCATCTGTCTCACTGCAACACACATGCACACAACATTCACATGTACAGTACAGTACAAACATATGTGAACAAATCAGAATTATAAGCTTTCTGAATTATTCATCAAACTATTCTCTGACAAGTTATTTTGGATTTATCCATTAATGGCCAAGTCATTTGAAAAATATTCCAAACTTATTCTCTGACTTGGTTCTCTGTTCTGTAAAGCCAATCAGGGCCCGGATTGTGCACAGGAGGACCAATCAAGTTCTGGCGCTTTACTGTGTTTGCACACTTCATTTTCTTACAAAGCAGCTAACAAGGATGTTACACACTACAATAGCATGTTTTCAACAGTGCTTGAGATTATTTACACAAGTCATACATAAATGCGTGAATTTAAAGATGAAAAAAATAAATTTTTCCAAAATTTAACCATAAATTTTATAATAAAATTATTGCTGTCTCTTCTGTCTCATGTCAATGACCTAATTCCTCTTGATGTGTATTGTGGAGATCAGCAAATATCAGGTTAAAGTTCAGTTTAGTGATACTTAAGCCGCTAAACCCGGCAGAAAATCAGTGTAGTGCACATTGTGTTAGCTAGCGCAGAATTGGAAATAATAGCCTTGCTCTGTACAATGTCGAACTTGCACTTAAAGCCCTTTCACTGCTCTGTGACTGAGGTCAAAGGAGCTGAAAAGAGCTTGAAATTGTGCGCAATCACAAGTTCTGAAACCTCAAAATTGATGATTTTATCAGACATCATAAATTACACTGTCAAAACTGCCAACTAAGTTCAGAAACATTAGTCATTTTTTATCTTGTTTCTTTTTTTTTTTTTTTTTTTTTTTAAAGATTTTTACAGTCAGCCACTGTGCTAAACAGCTAGCTCCCTCATTTCAGTGATCTGATGCTGTTTGATGGTGTCTGTTTATAACTTGTATACAATGATGACTATCTACAGGATTCTACAGGCTTGACAGTAAAAGCAAAGAAAAAGAAAGATAAGAACAGAACAAGAAGAGAAAGCATCAGCAGAAATTGATTAACTGTATTATTGTTTCTAATTTGTCCGTGAAAATGTTTGATTTGATGTGATATGCACTCATGTATTTTCTATCCTAACTCCCTGCATTGATTTTTGTGTAGAGCAACAAAGTAAGAGTACATTTTTTCAAGAAAGACTTTTTGTTATGCCTTTGCAGATAGAAATATTATAATTCCTGTGAAAGGTTCCACAGTATCTGCAATCCACCTGTTCCTATAAAAATACTGAAAATGTGAGGACCTTGATATTATATATTCATACTACCTTTAGGGTTTCTGTCATTATGATGAATAATAAAGAATTTTACTGCATATCAGTTTTGCTATGATGTGCAAACTTTGTAGCTCACTATCTCAAAACCAATCAGATTGCAGATAGATCCTTATAATTCCAAGGTCACGATATATCAGAAATGCATGAATACACATAGGCATAAACATAGACACACGCACTATGGGTAATCAATACCACAGCAGCAAAAGCTTCCCTCTCCCAGCCTCATCATGCGTAGCAGTAAAACACGCATGAGCAGTGAGGTATTGCACATGCTACTGTATATGATAAACAAAGAAGCACATATGCACACTCACTTGGACCGGCTGACATCATAGCGGCTTTGCCAGCGTTGCAGCATTTCCTCACAGGTCTGCAGGGCTGCAGCTGGGCCAAACAGGGCCTCTTCAAGCTTAACCTTTGTGAACAGCAAACTAGACCAAAAAACACACAGGCATGTTTGTTTAATCTTATGCTGCTTTTCATTGTTTTATTCCCACATCATGTTCTTACAGTATGTACACTTAAAACACAGTGCAATGGACCTGATGCACAATATGTGTTGTGTTTGTACCCCTACGGAAATCAAACTATAAACTAAGTAAATTAACCTGAAGGAAGGTTTGGTTGAGCCAAAACCCAGTCAAACTTGTTCTTATTGTTACTGATCACATTAGCTATGAACACAAAACATCATTTTCAAAAAACACATTAATAGTTGTCAGTGTCCCCTACTGAAACAGCACATCTAACTTGAAACCTGTTCTGCTGAAGAGAGCTGGAAAGTAGCTGATATTTTCTCATGCTGCCGACAGCTGCTTATTTGGTTATAAAAATAAAGGAGCGTATAAATCTGCATACATGTTCACAGTTATGTCTACGTGTAAGTGTTTGAGCTTCTACAGTAGCTGTGTAAGTGCTTAGGACCCATCAACATCTCACTGATGCATGCGGACAGAGGCACATGTGGATCAATAGGAAACATACAGGGGGTAAAGCTGGTTGTCAACAACAAGCTTCAAGTGTGTGTGCACGTGTGTGCGGGTGTGTGTGTGTGTTGCGGTGTGTTGAGAGGTTGATGAGTAGAAGCCATGGAGTGTTTCCGCTCAGCCCTTTTAGTTGAAGACAACTGGTTAAGTGATGTGGGAGTCTCTGATGTGAACGCGTGTGTGTTTGTGTGATCATGTGTGTGTGTGTATGTGTGTGTGTGTGTAGTAATTGCCAGAAGGGGCTCTCAGAGGATGCAGTCTGTCATGGGCATCACTCATCCATGAGTGTGAGGAGAGAGGGAGAGGGAGAGAAAGAGAAAGAGACAGAGAGACTATGGTGTTCACCACATCTGACGCCAGCCTGCCTAGCTGTCCACTGCCTCCCTGTTGTTGAAGGCTCCTCCAATTATTCTGTACTCTCCTGTCAGAGGATGAGGAGGGGGGAGGAGAGAGAAAGGGAGGGAGGGAGGGAGATAGGGAAGGAGGAAGGGAAGGACGGAAAGGTGGATGAAAGGGTGGAGGAAGGGTGAGGATCAATAACAGAGCGAGACAAGCTCGTGTCAGGGGAGAAAACTCTCGGTGAAATGCGCCTCGTTACCGACTCACTTGTCGCTGGACGATTGGGGAAGGGTGCGTGTGTGTGGAGGGTGTGGGGAGAAGATGGAAGGATGTTGGAAAAGAAAAAAAAAGAAAGTGTGTGTGGGAGGAAGGGGGTTGGATTTTCTGACGTGTGGATGACAAGTTCTGCCAAGGGACCTTGTGTTAAGGATACACCTGCCAGTAAGGGTCCACTGGAGTGTGTGCGTGTGATTGCATGCGTCTCTTGGCTCCCCATTACCAGTGTGGCAAAGCGTTTAGATGCATTTCTATGATGTAAATCCATCCTAGTGTTGAAATGTGACAAGGTGTATGTGTGTGGGTGTGTATCATGTTTTATGTTAAAGCACATAAACTGAGTTTACTGCAAATTCTCAAATAAAACTACTATTCAAAACTATTCAAATGGCAGAGTTTAAAATAATATCTGTAGTTGAATACAAATACCGCTCTCATTCACAAATTAATTCAAATTGCCTATACTTAGCTCTTTTTTCTATATGTGTTAATTTCCCATCAGTGAAACTCAACACTTCCTGCAGATGTTTCACATTAAAAGACTACAACTGAAAAGATGTTTTCTGCGCACTGAAATGTGAAAGCTCCCCCAAAATGTCACTGATTAGAGGAAAAAAATGCAGATGTTTGCTCATTCTAAAAATGTACAGTATGTTACAAAGAATGTCAAAAAATGTGGATCACATATGTATAAGTCAGGTATGAGCTACGTTCCTTACTTTTAGGACGTTGTATTTTTTTTTATAATATATAGTAATGTGTAAGTGTTTGAGTAAAATGGGTGGTATTTTGTATCACATGATCTTCGAATTGAAGGTGGAATTGTCATTTTTCTTTCTGTATATAGAACCTATATAGGTCGAATCAGTACATTGTTCTTTTTTGAAACTTGGAAATTTCAGTGTGTGGACAAAGTCTTCTTTTCACTTTGTATTATGTTTTTTTCATGCACCTGTACCCAACTGGGGTTGGATGTGCACTCTGTCTACCCTCTTCACATTAAAAGCCTATAAGGAGAGGGAGGGTTTATGCCCTTAGAGCCTCTGGATGGCTTTTAATTTGAAACATCTGTGCAGGAAGTTTTAAGATTCATTGACAGTATCTTAACATGGATCAAAAGTAGAACCTATTATGAAGAAACATTGAGAAAGATTTGAATTAACAATATGAACAGCAGATTAAAACAGTGGGAGAAGATTAGAAAACAGAGAAATGTCTTTGTAAAATATAATACACCTATAAAAACAGGAAGAATCAGGAGTAAAGGCCTGTCACTGATATAAGCCTGCTTCAGATAAAGGCCTGGCTTTCTCTGTGAGGGCACTATTATTTACACCTACGTCTGCAATTTACTCACATTGTAAGCCACCATGAGTCTTTACAACATGAATTCATTGTGCACATCATAGTAAGTAGTATCAAATCTAAGTCATCCGAGGATAGAGTCTATTCCATCTTGTTATACACCACTTGATCGCAGCTAGTGTTCCCTCACAGCTCCAGCAAAAAGATAGATTTCATCAAGATTACACCACTCAAAACTACACATCAGATTACAAAGGCTGTCATTTCCAGCCTCCTGGGAATGAACCGGTTGTATACAGAGCGTTGTGTCGGAGGACGGATGGCAGCGAGCAGTGTAGCTCAGTGCAAACGCTTGGTGGTAGCCAGCTAAGAGCAGTGAGTGTCAGCGTAAACGCCATATAAAAATAGCTAATAATGTTCCCTTGAAAAAGTGGTACATCTACAGTATTACTCATTCTGCACTCCCACAGATCAGAGTGTGTATTCTCTACAGGCACATGGGTGCACGCAGGCACACAAGTGCACACACACATATATACCCAAGTATATATATACTGTATATGTACAGTACATGCATAGAGATTAACACACACAAGCCTGTGCGGACATGTTTGCTTTGTGTAGTAGAGCATAAGCCTGGCATGCATGTGCATGCCAATACACACACTCGTACAGATGCACGCACACACACACTCGCTCATGCTGTAACATCCCGTTAGATGAATGCAGAATCAAAGGCTGGGATTAATCATTCTCTTTAGTACAAACTGTGAGACCACAATCACTCTCTCTCTCCTTCTCTCTCTCTCTTCCACACACATACAACCCTCCCCCCTCTCTCTCCCTCTCTTCCTTTCTCCCTCTCTTGCCTCAGCTCTCTCAATCTGTAGCAGAATCCCATTTCACATTGAAATGCATGCCTGTTTACTGGGTGATTAAAATTTCAAAGAAAAGGCAGAATCGGAGACGAGAGAGATAAAAAAGATGAGAGGCAAGGAGAGAAAGAGAGGGTGAGAAAGAAAGCGAGGAAGAGATAGAGAAGGAGAGAGAAAGAGACAGAAGCCGGGGGTAGAGGATGTGGGAGAAAAGGAGGAAGGAGAAATTCGGTATGCTACAGCGAGCTGACAGTTTGCTGTGGTGCAGAGGCAGTGGCTAACAAGGATCACACACATGCATGCACACACACAGTGACACACAAACATGCATGTGCAAGATTACGATCTTGTAGACACATGCACCCCCACTTCCTTCCCATCCCTACCTCACACAAATACACACACACACATACACACACACACACACACACACACACACACACACACACGCAACTGTTGTGGAATGCCCAACACCGCACACGATACAAGCTTTGATCTCGGATGCTCGCTCACACATCCCAAGCAAATGATATTCAATGAGCTTGTTACAGGGAAAACACCCTCTTTCAGTATCTCGCTTTCTCTCTTTCCACATCTATCTCTCGATCTGTCTCGATCTCTCTGATTCTGACTCTGAGGTCTGCAACTCGGCCTTACTAGCTCAACAGAGCCCGAGGATACCGATAAATTCTATTCGGGTTTGGACCCATTTACATGAGCATACTGCAGGTTTGAGTTATATCAAGAATTGCTTTCACTATTTCAGTTATAGGGATACATTATTTACAATGTGTATTGATAATCTCCTTTTCTTGTTTGAGCCATTCTTCTCCATCTTCATGTAATCAAACATGCACAGGTGTAATTTTGGAGATGATCGCATGACAGTTCATAATAGTTTGTGTTTTGGGTATAATGTTAACATGGCCGTTTCAAACTCCTAGCAGGAAGTCTGATGAACTAATCAGCTTGTTTGACACACAGCCACATGAAATGCTGTAGAGATTTCTGAGGGATGCGAATGGGCATTTGCCTGTTTCAGATTTGAAGCAACATTA
Source organism: Thunnus maccoyii (assembly GCF_910596095.1). Taxonomy (NCBI): domain Eukaryota; kingdom Metazoa; phylum Chordata; class Actinopteri; order Scombriformes; family Scombridae; genus Thunnus; species Thunnus maccoyii. Next base: position 25,859,932 of record NC_056546.1, on the reverse strand, counting down.
GCTTTCATTTGGAGTCATGTTTCTGGCTACCTGGTGAATTAAGGTCCAATATTCTCTCTCCTTTTTGCTCTTGTTTTGGGTTGAGGGAAATATTTGGCTCTTTAGCTGCTTAATGCTTCACTATGTGGAAAAAGGAGACTGAACAAAAGCGAAACAGGTGAGGGTTGTAAAACCAAAACAAGGAGCTGAAAGAGGTTAAAACGCTCCGTAGAGCTAAGGAGAACTGCAGAGTCAGGTTATAATTTTACATCTTAGACATATGTTATTTGATACACTGTTCATAAAAAAAATATTGATGAGTGCAGCTTTAAGATATTACTCATAACTTCTTTGTTATGACAGATTTTAGGGCGACTGTTTAACATTACTCCTGTCCATGTTAGACAGGCTGCTTTAAAAGCAGACTAGACCTGCTACACACAAACCAGTTTACTCTTCAGCATTGTTATATTATATTATATTATATTATATTATATTATATTATATTATATTATATTATATTATATTATATTATATTATAGCTTGAGCCTAAATGAATGCCTGTACAGAACACTACTCTGCCTATCTCTCTCTCAAACATGCTTTACTGGCATGACAAACAAATGACTGCCAAAGCAGTCAAATTAAATGAGGTAGTCTAGACATCAACACATTATTAGTTACAGCTCAATAAATCTTAGAGATAATAACACGGTTAATGAACATTCAATAGCAATTCATTTGGATTCAGCTGTTCCATTCAGTAAACTACTGATATACAGATTTGTGGGTATCTCTCTCTCTTTCTCTCTGACTCGATGTCTCTCTCTCGCTCCATAACAACAGTTTGGGAACAACAACTGATGCTGCCTGCTCTACCCATATGACCTCATGGTTACCGGGGCGATGGGGATTCCTGGCGCAGAGAGCGATGTGATTGGCTGAGCCCGGAAAAGAGCACTTAAATGGGTCAAAGCAGTCAAGTGTCTCTACGGAGGAGGTGTGTGTGTGTCTCTATGTGTGTGATTGTGCATCTAGACAGAGAAAGAACAGATTTCATCTTCCAATTGTACATACAGCACAGAGCTCTTGTAATCATAAAACCATCATCTTTCCTCAGTCCGCCCACTCTGTCTCTGTGTTTTCTTCCTGTCCCACTCTTATGTCCGTCCTTCCTTTCATTGTTTCATCAATTTTCTTGTTTTTCTGCATTTCATCTCTCTTCCTCTCCCTCCTGATGTATGGATGTACCCCATCTGTCTGTGCTGGGACCGTGGAGGCCAACACTGACCCCAAATGGCTGTATTATGAAATGCTTTACTGTGCTTTGAAACGGAGAGAAAACACATCAGAAAGATGATGCAACATGCTTCCATATTATGGTTCGTGTGAAATAATTGGCTTGGACAGTTAATGGTGTCCACATCTGATGTGATAGAGCCTCCTCCACAGCTAATGAATATCTTTTTAATCTTTTAATATTTTCGTTCAGGGTGTCTGACTGGAACCATTTCTGTGAGATAATGGGAGGATCCTAAACCACAGTTTTTTGCCTATACTGCTGCTAAACAATTTCATTTTGAGATGGATTCTTATTTGGTGATATATGACATTACTTCTTTCAAACTTTTCACCTTAAACAAGAACAAAATTCTGGGGAAAAAACTGAACCATTATAATCCTTGTGATATTTTGCTATAAAATTAAATACAAATAATCAATATTCAAGATAATACAATGTCAAAATAAGAAATTACAGTAACTTGTGATAGTTACTATGTCAGGACGACGGTTCTGCCGAGAAAGCAGCATTAGGGCTCGGGTCAGAGCTGCAGTGTTAAAAGGGTAAGGGTGTATGAGGGGCATAGGTACCGCAATGCAGGCCTCTACTCTGGCACGTCTAAATAAGGCAGTGTGTGTGTGTGTGCTTGGCCTCCAACACAGTGAAGCAGAGACACCCTATCCCTACGGAGAGGACTAGTGTTAGTGCTGCACCACTCACTGGAGTTTCTTTCTCACACACACACACGCACATTAAAAAAAACATCATACAAAGTCTTAAAAGTCCACCCGTACAGCAATCGATTGATGCCCTACCCTCTACACTTCCACCAACATTTTCTGTTGCGTGTGTGTGTGGGATGGTATAGTGGGATTTACTTGAAGTTGTCGGGGTGCTGGCTGAGGGCCAGGCTCAGGGTGTCCAGGGCATGGCGGTGGTGTTTCTGAGCACTGAGCAGCAGGATCAGCAGGTGGAGGCAGTGCAAGTCATCTCCATGGAGAGACAAAGCCACCTGGAGGGGCTCCATGGCTGCCGATACCTGGAAGACACACATCAGTTCTAATAATGTCTGTTGTCAATTAACAAAACACATAATAGATTTCCCATTTGTTTGCTTATACCTGGCGCACAAGAGCCAGCTGTAGAGACAGGTACATAGCAATCTGAGAATCCTGGGGGTCTAATGAATGAGCCCTGTGGAGGAGACAGAGACAGTTCATATTTGTGTCAGAGAAGGTTAGAATGCCAGGTGTGCTTTGAGCTAAATGCTAACATGCTGATGTTTAGAAGGCATAATGTTTACTGTGTTCACCATCTTAGTTTAGCATGTTAGCATGCTAACATTCGCTAATTAGCACTAAACACAAAATACAGCTGATGATGATGGGAGTGTTTTTAGTTTTGCGTGTATTTGGTCAGTATTCGTTTGACCTGATGGTGGGGCTAAATGAAAATGTAAGGGGTCACCAAAGTTGTTACAATTCATCATGAAGGAAACATGGATGTCTGTACCAAATTCCATGGCTAGCTTGGCTAAAAATAATTTATGATGTAAACTACAACAAAAAACTGAGAAACGTGTAGTAGAGGATGGAAGAACTGGGATCTACCTGCTCAGAGCTTGTAGCGCCTTTTTGTTGAATTCATTCCGATCTGCTTTCAGAGTGGCTGCAAAAAGAGGATAGAAACAAAAGTTTACTCGGTTTAATTTCAGCTTTGCTATATTTCTCACTTTAAATGGTATATGTTGTATAAAGTGTGAGCAATGAGGGTTCAACAAGTCCTTATAACTAATTGTTCCCTTCTAAAATGATCCATGTGACCCATAACCACAGAGGTTTTCTGATCTCTAGCCCTTATGGTTAAAGAAATGGTTTTGGAAATATGCTTATTTGCTGTCTGTACAGTAAATATAAAGCTATAGCCATGAGACAGTTAGCTTAGCATAGCATAAAGACTGGACACAGCTTCTTATTTACCAGGCACATATGAGAGTGGTATTAATCTAATCTAAGTCTTGGCAAAAAAGCAAATTAACATGTTTCCCAAAATGTCAAACTATTCCTTTAAGGTCTGGTTAGCTTTATACAACTGCTTGTGTAAGGTAATGGAAAGATTGCGGTCATAGTTAAAATAAACCAACACTGATTGGTGGTAGGAGACAGGATGCAAAGTGTGGTCTCCAGAGTTGAATCAGACACTTTGTACACCCAACCACCCCATTAACTCCTCCTTAAGAGGTTTTGTGGCTTTCAGTCTTTGCTTCTGAGAGACAACAGTCATTAATCACATGACCACTAGTGGCTGATTGTCGGGAAAATGTAAACATAGGTCGTTTTAAGCATTTGAACAAATGACCCATGCTGTCAGTTTTCTGGTGAGGACAGTCTCTGTGGATTTGTTATTGGTTTGTGCATCCTTACCATCAGAGGCCTGTAGACTACAGCAGAGTCCCACAGCCAGGTAGGCCCTGGGCAGAAATTCTCCAGCTTCCTCCCCCATAGACACCACAGTATGGGACAGAGCCTCAGCCTCTTTGAACTGGACATACACACATAAACACACACTCAATTATTAGCCTCTTAAGGATGTTTGCTTAAAAGAGAAGCAGAGATACTGAATTAATCTGATATTAAACACAAATCAGATTAGATCATGAGGCAAGTAACCTATAATATGAAAAAAATAAACGTCTTCGGAGCATTATGAGGACCTGCAACATGCTGTTGTGTGAGAGAGTATATGCAAGAAAAAGCCTTTGTTGCACTAAGACCCAAATGTGGTTGGTGTGTGGCAGGGAATGGAGTGTTGATGGTTGTGGCTGGTGTGAGTTTAATGCGAGGACAGTCCAAGTAGATTCAGCTGAAGGACAGCGCAGAGTTTGCTGAAGGACACACACACACACATACACACACGTTCGCCCACACACACGGCAGTAGACTGCGGGCGGTGCGTAGCTGTGCCGAGCTGAGGTGCTCTGAGCCGAAGAGAAAGTGTGTCACTACACAAGTGTGTGTGTGAGGTATGGCTGGTGGCGGGCGGGCAGGTGGGTAGGTGATGGCGGGGGGTAATGCCTTTGACGGCACGCCAGCGCACTAGCAAGCCAACTGCTTTGACACCCTTCATCCTCCTCCTCCTCCTCTTCCTCCCTTCATCCTCCTCCTCTGTTCTCTCTCTCTCTCTCTCTCTCTCTCTGAATCTAGTCCTTGCAAGTTCAAAGCCTGCACACAATAGCCAGTCATTTAAACACACAGCCCATCCATGCACATCTTAGGAGGATTAAGTTTTTTTTTTCCCTCTTTCTCCCTTGAATAGTGTGAAAGAAGAACATGTCGCTGTTGTCGGGTGAAAACCTTGCATCTGCAAAAACTGCTCTTCAGGAATTTAGAAAAGCAGCTTTGCTTTCAGATCGCCGGTTGGCAGTTTATGGTGATGTCATGGGTTTGGTGAGGGTTTCATATGCCTTAAGATCCTTTACAGTTTAATCTATGTGAGCACTATAAAAAAAAGCTAAATTTTTTTAAAGCAACAAGGAAATTATCATCAGTTTTGGTTTGATCTGTAGGCTAGTGGGCCTCTCCAGTGAGCATCAACAGCAGACAAAAGTACTGTAAAAAGAAAAAAAAAAAAAAAAAATGTTGCTGGCTGGATAACAATCCAGACTGTCCAGTGGAGCTGATGGTGGATAATGGTGGCCCATTTATGTAATGCCCCACTGCTCTATGGCCATAGTGTCCCATTGTGATTAAGGCTGTAAGCTCCTTAGTTTCTCCGGCCTGCCATGATCTCCAGCCACTGACAGATGTGCTCTCTCCATTCGCCCCTGTTAGCTCCTCTTTTCTAATCTCTGACCCCTTTCTCTCGCTCTCTGTCTAACTCACCCTCACCCTCGCTCACCCTAAATACCACTGTTGATGTGACTTTCTCCCTCTTGCCCAGATCATGAACAGCAGGACTATCCAAGCTGGCTGGGCTTCATGACGATGTGAGTGACCCGAGTGTCAATCCGAAAACATTAGCGACACAGTGATGGTGTGTTATGACTCTCTCTGTGCACACTCGCTACATACACACATTCATAGCCCCACCATGTACACTGAATATTCTTTAAAGCTACTGTCCATGAAGTTTAAAATGCTATGACCTTTTTACTTATCAACGTATTAAGCTGGGAGGGACATGAAAATGAACATGTGTGGACTGATTGTACATGATATGTGATTCCCCTGCATATTTGGAATATCTCATTTGTGCCAGATGGAAATGGATCCTTGCTACTATTCCTGTAATCCTGTGAGATACACTATGATATATTGCTGTTTGAATTTGATGAGTCTATATTCAGTTGATATTGACTGGGTGGTTACTTTAGTGGTCCCCAACCTGTTTTGCTTGTGACCTCTTAATACTTAATATGTCTACTTTTAACCCCCTGTCACAGTTTGATGTCCTGATGAGTGATTTTCCCCTCATAGACTGTGAGGTGACCTGAAGAGGTAAAACTATAAAGTATTTAACAAGGAGCATTACTGAGAGTCTAAAGCCACGCTAGCTGCTCTGTGAGGCTGTTCATAGGCAAAGCAGTGCTTCAAGCTAAATGCTAACATTAGCATGCTAACATGCAGTGACATGCTGATGGTTAGCAGGTATATGTTTACCATATTCACAATCTTAGTTTAGCATGTTAGCATATTAACATTCACTTATCATCACAAAACACAAAGTACAGCTGAGGCTGACAGGAATGGAAGTTTTTCAGGTATTTAGCCATAAACCAAAGTTTTGGACAAAGTAAAATGTAGACCTGAATCATCTAGGGATCACCAAACCTTTTTACAATTCACCCTGTAGGGAACCTTAAATGGCAATCCATCTAATAGTTGTTGAGACATTCCACTCAAAACCACAAATGTCAACCTGATGGTAAAACAAAATTCAAGGGATCAAGTCATTAGGATTAATCCTCTGGAGAGTTTTATGGCAAGTCATCCTATACTTGTTGAAGTATTTCAGTCTGGACCAAAGTGGTGGATCAACTGTCTTTGCGACCATCATTGCCAGACACAGAGCCATGCTGCTTGTGTGGCTAATTCGAGAAAGGTTTGAAAAATTAACATATTTTTCTATTATAGAACCTCCGAGTTGTGAACCACTGATGTACAGATCTGCTGCTATCTGCTCACTGAATAGAGGAGTGAGCAAGAGCAGTAAAAGCCACAACATGGCTGAACAGACAAGGAAAACAGCTCCACCTACAGAAACTTATCCATACCAAACTGTGAAACATCACAGCAACAAGTATCTCTGGGAAATGCAGTTCAAAAACATCAAAGCAAGAGCACTAACAGCAAAAAAGATTTATAGACAAAAAAGATACTCTTAATAGCTGTAAATGCCTTGACTCACAGGTCTGACTCTGCATATGTGTGTGTTTGAGTCCATGTGCATGTGTGTGTATTATGCTGTATATAAGTGTATGTGAATGTTGTGTTTGTATTCACCCAGTGCAGTTGACCAATGCAGACTTTAGCAGCCAACAGGGGCAATGAAGGATCCTCTGGTCTCATCCTGGCACACTCTTTAAATACAGATACAGCACCAACATCCTGGAACATACACACACACAAACACACAAAACAAATGTCAATGACAAATTGTGATTCATGTGAATGCAGCAGCCAGTTATCATGCAACCACAGATGACATGGATCGCTTTTAAACAAGTGTATCAAACACACATCAACTGTCCTTGCAAAGCCCTAATAGACCCATTTAGACACACAGTCACTTAATACATGTAGGTCAATCATTAATGGACCACGTGCTTGTGCACGCGCACATGCGCTCACACACATGCACACACCCTGCTGGCCCTAAATAGAAGCGGATCTGACGACACTGAGGCGGCCCCTTCTCCTTCTAGGGAGCAGCCTATTTCTAGAGCTCTCCATTGATCTGCAGTGTCACTTTATCCTGCAACCCAGATCAATTTTTCTGTCACACACATGGGCGCACACACACACTCAGAGGGATAGAGGGAGACATAAGGAGAGAGAGAGAGAGAGGGAAATGTAAGCTATTCCAGCTCCTTCTGAGGACTCCCATTTGAAGAATGCCCAGTTTTTAAACATTAATGTTTATTCCAGAAAAACAATCATATTCAGCTTCATTTAGCAGAAAATAGAATCTATAGTATTAATTAATGAGTTTGCCTTGTGGGATAATACATTCCCTACCAGATGGTTTAGACACGTCAGGTATTTGAAGATGTATTTAGTGTCATTTTTTGCAATTAATAACTCACCAACTGGCACTCCATGCAGACTTATCACTTATCTGTGAACACTATTTGTTGCACGTCTGGACATGGGGGTGAGGAGGGAGCGCTGCAGTTTACAGGACAGAGGCATGGCAGAAGATGGATGTCTCCTGTGGGTGTGGCGTGGTATGTGTGAGGAGCTGCTGCTGGTATATAAGGAGAAATGAGCTCACCTTCCCGGCCGCCATGAGTGACAGGCCCAGCTGGTGCCAGAGGTGGAACTCGTTAAATGAAAACTTCATGGCTCGTTCCAGACACTGCGAGGAGAAACGCAGACGCACAAATATTTTAGCGCAGGATATGTAGATACAGGTTCAGGCAGAGAGTCTGGTCAGGTAAAACCAAATGAAAAATGTGTGTTCACGCGTCAAATTTTGAAGTCGGGACAGCCGTGGTTAGAAGCATTCAATGTATTCACAAATTTTTTTCTCATTTACATAGTCACTGAAGTGAATTGCCACTCTTCTTAGCTACAATTTTCTAGTTTGAAATGACTGTCAGTCACCACTCACCACCCACTTTGCGCTGTTTCAGTACATAATGATGTGATTGATGTGTGTGTGGACGAGCAGAGGGTGGCGTGGAGAGCTGCTCAGTCAGATGTTGTCAGTCATACAGAAGTGAGCTAAACCAGGAAAAAAGGCCTGCCTGATATTCTGATTAAATAATGTAAACTTACCAGAAACTTCACTGACCATTTCACATGCAGACAAAGACATCCTGCTGTACAGAGCTCAACATGTAGTATTAACCTCTGTGGGATCTGATAAACTGAGAGTGTAGACCGCAGCTGATTGTAGTACTGAATTGGGATATTTCTTAAATTACTGAACTAAGCTGTGTATGAATTAAAATGATTATGTAACACTTGTTAAGTCTCTTATATTGTATATGAAGCTGCAACTGTCACTGTTGCTGCTACATTACAGTGCTGACCCTTATTAACCTTGCTAAATCCTGCCCCACCCATAACAAAACCCAATTTAACCTCTCGTTAAAGGGGTTAACATGCGGTTCTGCCAAACTGGAATGCAGGAGAGAGAAAACAGCCAACAGCCAGAGGTTGAAACTGAGTAAGTGCACTAGATTAACTACTGTAGTTAAGTACTATTTCTAATATTTCCATATAATATTCATTTATACTTCTACCTCACTACATTTCAGAGGGAAATATTATACTTTTTACTCCACTGCATTTATTTATTCGATTTGATATAATTATATTGCTTATTAATTATTATATTGATTAAGACTTTACCTGATCATCTTATTCATCATTTTTATAGATAACTACCCAGCAGACATAGTTAACATGACTACAGGCCCATCTCCAGGCGCAGACACACATGGGTGTGACCAGCATATTTTAGCACAGCCAGATGCAGTTCAGCACAATATGGACGAGAGGCTGAATACATTATTATCAAGAGGAATACAGAATCAGCAGGTGGAGTCAGGGCGAGCTTCACTAATGACCAATCACATGTCTCCTCTCATCCCCTTAAAAAACAGTCACAGATGAAATGGGAGCGAGACACTGAGGTCCCTGAGAGAGAAAGAAAAAAAACCCTCCCACCTCTGTGAAGCATCTTGAGTTCCAAAATACAAATAAACAACAATCCAAATGCTAATATACTTAACCCGAATGTGCTGTCAGTGGTTGAATAAACAGGCAGCGGATGTTTATTGGTGCTGCAACTGCTGGCAGCGATGACGGTTATACTTGTGTAAACATATAGGATAATTAATACATTCAAACTCTGCGGTTCAGACTCCTTTATGTATTTTAAGTCCAATGAACATAAACAAGCATGGATTTGACATGCATTAAGTCATAAATATTCAATGTATCAAAATTCTGATCTGATGATCACTCACCAAAATAATTACATTATTAAATACATTACATATTAATTCATCCTGTGGGGATCATGAATGTCCATAACAAATTTAAAATCTTACAATTTCATGCACCGGTAATAATAATCCAATAATATAACATATATAATAATACAAGACTTTTGACAGGCACATTCATGTGTTAGGCACATTCAGCTCATAACACTTTTGCACTTTTAATTCAGTACATTTTTGCATTCAGGATGGAGTATTTTTAAATAGCGGTATTGCTACTTTGACTTAACTACAGGCTGTTAATACTTTTGAATCTGTAATTCCCTTGAATTTTATTCTTCAAAGGACAGGAACTCATCTGCAAAATCCAGAATTGTAATGATATTTGATATGCTTATGTATTATGTAATCAAATGTGATAATAGAGGACACCTCGTGGATTGATTAATGCTATAATAAGTATGTAATCAATCAAAGTGAATCTTATTCATCACATCAGAGATATATGGCACTGACTGGCTGACATCTAATTTTTAATAAATGGCTCATACTGGCCTCATATATCAGCCAACTGGTCTAGCTGGAACTGCATCAGCGTGTGTGGTCCTCCTTTATAAGATGACTGATGCTGGTGATGTGTCAGTCAGACAGGTGGACAAACCTAATTTGAGATGACCCCTCCAACCCCCGCCTCCCCAACTTCCTACACCTGAGCAGAGGTCACATTAGAGGGGTAACTGAGCTCGTAAAAAAGCGAGAGATTTGGAGCAGGAGAAAAGGGAGCATGGGGGCTGTAAGTGGGCGGGAGGGGATAAAGTGAAAGTGATAAAAGCAGAGGAGAGTGTCAGAGGAAGAAGCAGAAAAAGACAGACAGCGAGGTGGATGCTGAGGGGAGACTGAGAGACAGTGAGAGAAAAAGACACATAATCCCCTTTGCTCAAAGTGATAAGGACATTCATTAAAAAGTTTGGCAAAGGCAAAGCTCTCACTAACACATCTCATCTCTCACTCTTTTGCTCTCCTCCCTTCAGACCTCCAGCATAATGGTGTGTGTGAGTGTGTGTGTGTGTGTGTGAGTGTGTGTGTGCGTGTGTGTGTCAGCAGACCTCAGACAGCATGGCGTACTGCCCCCTCCTGGCCATGCCGATGGTGAGCAGGTCGTAGACGGAGGTGGCATCCTGCAGGCTGGCCTGGCGAGCCTCGGTCTGGTCTGGCAGACGACCGATCACCGCCTCCCCGCTGGCCTGGATGAACAGAGATTCTGAATGAGGAAGAGGAGGAAGACTGAGGGAGAGAAAGGTGGTGGGACTGATGGTCTCAGCAGCAGGAAGAGTCTATTCCTTACTTGTGTTTTGAAAGCCAAGAGGCTGAGAAAAGGGAGCACGAAAGAGGACAGAGTGTGTGTGTGTGTGTGTGTGTGTGTGTGTCTCACCATTGACTCTGTGATGAGCAGCAGCAGCACAGCCTCTTCCACCACGTCCTGGGGACAGAAGCAACTGCAGGGACACAGGAAACAGGAAGTAATATAGATAACAGGAAGTCTCTCCTTCACACACAGACACACACACACACACGCATACACACACACACACACATACACACACACAGTCTGCCACATTGCCAGGAGTGTCCAGTTTCTGTCTCACCTGGTGTTGTAACACAACACGGACCACCCTAGGAGTATCACTACACTGCACATCTCACATGTCTCTCTCTCTCTCTCTTTCACACACACACACACACACACACCTTCATTTCTTCCATCTCCACCTCTCCTATCTCCCTCATTCATCACTTTCTTTGCCTCTCTCTGGTCGGTTCCGTGTCCTATTAAAGGACACATTTACCAGACGCCATCGTGGCCTTTTCAAAAGAGGCAACTGATGACAAAAGCCATGAACAATACTAAAGTACAGCTATTCCTCAGGGTGAAATCTTCTGTTCCTCCTCTTCTTCTAATCTCAGACATGGATTTAGATCTTCACTTATGATAGTGTGGGCAGGATTAGTCATGTGGCAGTGACTAAGTATGGCTCGCAGGGCCTGAGCAACGAGCGCAGGATCCCTGCAAAGAGGGAAAAGCAGAGACGAGGCATCCAAACAGTGATACAATTTTGTGTACTGATGCAGATAATCAACTCGTCATGTCAGGACTGTGCAGTGCATTTACATCCCTTGTGAATATGTCACTGCATGTTATATCATCTTATATCATGTTATATTATTTCATGTCATTTCATGTTGTTATGTTATATCATTATATGTCAAATTACATTATATCATGTTATCTTATGTTGTTATGTCATGTCAAGTTATGTCAGCTTATGTTATGTTTTATGCTGTTATGTTACGGTATGTTGTCATGTCATGTCAGGTTATGGCATGTTGTGTTGTTGTGTTGTGATGTCATATCATTTCATGTCATGTCATGTTATATTGTGTTATGTCATTTTGTTATGTTGTCATGTTATGTCATGTTTTCCAGTTTCAACATAAAACAGCTGTTGCTGTGTCACTTATCTTAGCTGCGGGTAAGAAAGGATTCAGCTAAACCAGAACTTTCTGGAGTTTTAAACACAGCTGCATGCTAAGTTGCTCAACTCCAAAGAGGTGATTCAGAGGATCACCACATAATAATGCTGAACCCCTAGAAAAAAACATTTTTATCAGTGTAAACATTCAATGCTACATAATCATGTGCCTGTTGGGTATTTTTGGTGTGCAGTTCTATATACAGCTCTAGACCACAATGATAAGGAGAGGTGTGTAAAATAACTTGGCCGTGCTGTGGGATTCCTCACCTTAAATGACCCAGTACAAACTGGTAGCCTATGATCACTCTCCTGGAAGGTCTGTTACATATTACTACATGGTTTTACATAAGAAAGACCGTATTTGTGTTTTGTACAGACATAGCTTAGATTCACGCCTCGGTAATGATGACTCATGGTCTTTAGTAGAGAAAAATTCTTGGACAAAGAGAACTAGCACCAACTGCCAAGTGCCACAGTCGCTGGTAAGATAGTATCTTGGACATAACTGACACCTCATGGGCTGAAAGTACAACTTTGACAAAGGAAACTGACACCTAGAGATAACAGCTATTTGCACTATAATGAGCTCACACAATGAAGTAACAAAACAAAATCGAAAGAAGCAGTGCCGCTCTTAAATGTCGAGCTTGGGTAAAGCAGTTGCACTCAGTACGCTGGTAGAATGGATGAGAGAAAAGAGGCAGAAAGAAACAAAAGACAACTACAACAAGAAAATTAAACTAAGAGAATCCAAACCTCTCAGTGCTGTAACGTTGCGGTGGTTTAACAGTGGGGTAGATGGCGTCTTTGGAGGCGGCGGCTCCCTCTCTGTGGAGCCAGGCTGAAGGTGGGGGGCCCAGTGGAGGCCAGTAACCGTCCTCACTCACTGAGCTCAGCAGCACCTCTGCTAGCTTCCTTGCTGCAGACTAGGATCCATCACATCATTAATTGTATATTTTAAACCCTAGTATCTACATTATAAGTAATACAACATTACTGTTTTAACTAATCATAGAGCAGAAATATTAACAGAGCTGATTAATGATTTCTAGCAATTAAGACTTCCCCATCAGCGAGGAAGTTGGTCCTCAGTATTATTTTTCCAATATCCTTTATTCAAAAAAATCTCTGTAAGATAGTTAACTTGGATAAAGTGCGGCATGCAGCTATTGATCTTACTGAAATACTTTTAGTGACTAACTTTGGTGTCTATCCTTGTATATTGTGTGTATGTGTGTGTGTGTGTGTGTGTGTGTGTGTGTGTGTGTGTGTGGCAGCTCACCTTCCTGAAGCTCTGAGACCCTCGTGACTCCACCACCCTGAGCACCCTACGCAACTGGTGAGCACCCTGCGCCAGATGACTAACACACATAAAGAGCAGATGTATATCAGTAATATGTATGCGTTGCGAAGGTGTTTTATGGAAAAAATAAATAGGCAGAGGAAGATGAAGAAACGATATAATGATGATAGTGAAAAGAGAGCAAATAACACACAGTTCTTCATAATGCTCACTGTGGTACAGTAGAACCATAGCACATAGCACACATTGATTCACAAACTCAGGGTCACAGCACATAGAGAAGTTCAGCAACCACTGAAGCAATATGTGACACCCCCAGTTTTTCCAACACTACTCTGCTTTTGTGATCCCAAGAGCAATACTGACACCTGCTGGTCAAACATTTTAAAACATCCCTGCTGCACTGAGGTCAAGTGGTGCTAAAAGCGTTTTCTTTGATTTCTTCTCCTCCTCACTTTCTAAAATAAAACTAGTTGAATAAGTCCAAGGTTCCCTCCATCACAGGGAAGGATGAATCAGCAAAGACGGCAGCCATTAAATATACTGCATAACCAGTGACGTAATATCAGTGCAGCTGAATAAACTATGGCCAAAAATATAACAAAGATCACTTAGATTAAGAGGCATTTCTTTTAATGACCCTGGTTCTTAAAACAGTAACAGTTGTTAGACTTGAATCAGCTGACCTTCTCCAGCTAATGTGAGTCATAGGTTTTCCAGCTAAGAGGTGAGTGCTTTTTGTTGATTACCATTCTTATAAGTGAGGCCATGTGGCTTTTTAAAGACATAACACATTCTTTCTTTTACACATGAAAAATGCAATAATGCAATAATGCAATAATGCAATAATGCAATAATGCAATGCAATAAAACACAACTTTGTTCACTTCAACACACTCTGGGGTTTTGCTGCTACAGCCTTACTTGGTGTGGTGTGACCAGTAGCTTATGGCAGCTAAACTTTAAGTAAATATTGCTGTATAACTGACTTTACTGAGTCAGTTAACTGACTTTATGACTCTTTTCCACTCGTGCTACTGTTAAAGTAGGTTTTAGTATTTAGGATTATCCCATATTTGCACTTGTGGCCACTGTTTGGCAAAAGATACATAGTCTCACTTTAACACTTGATCGAAGGTCAAGTATATTTAAGAGCACTCTAGAGAGCAACAAAGGACTTGAATATACACAACAGAGGGGAGACGCTAGGTGTGTGTGTGCAAGTTTGGTAGACTCACCCTCTCTGCAGCAGACATAAGTACGCGCTCTGTAAAGCAGCCTGTAGGAAGTATCCCAGGTCGATGTCCGCAGGTGGAGGAAGCAGACTGGCTTTGGCTGTCTTGCTGTGGGGCGTTGTTACTATCTGAAAATGCAGCCACAACAAGGTTAATATGCACTAAATTAAAATCTCAAGGGTACCCATTATTAAAAAATCTAAAAGTAAATTAATGATGATTAAATTGTCAGCCTTTAATGCTTTTGATTTTCATCTTTGCTTTAACCATTTCTTTAGTATCTTGTCAATGGAGCAGCAAAGCAGTCCCCTCAGAATGAATGAGATAAAATCAGTATGTTATGGTATATAAGTAATACAGAACCACTCAGTATATGTGCAGGATCACAAAAAAACTGTCCCTAACTAATAATTGCTACACATTAGAGTTGGAAAATGTTAAATAACTAAAATAAATGTATACTAAAATAAACCGTATACTTGCTGAAAACCAGTGAATATAAATAATAAAAACAAACCAAAACTGGATTAATTGTAGACTCTGACCCAGAAGCAGGGAGAACAAAGGCAATCTCCTCTGATAATACCCCGTACTTAAACTCATGCAAACACACAGATTGATTTTCATATTCAAATAGTGACAGTGCAGAAACACAAGACTCACACGAACACACATATATCATGCATACATGCTTAAACGCCCACCTTATCCAGCTCCTGCAGGTAGGACAGAGCTGCATCACAGGCCCTGAGGTAACAGGACAGACTCTCCTCCTCTCTCTCTGACAGGCGGACACGAGACACCGCAGAAACTATCTGGTGGTCCAGAGACAGACCTAGAACACAAGGAGAGACAATGGGAATGAATTTGACCACTAACTATTACCATCCACCAACATGACACTGGTGTATTGCTGTTTCTCATTCTTCCTGTCAAATGTAAAGCTGAACAGTGAAAACATCAAGTGCAGAAAATCTTATGTACAATGTAACATACAGTTTTTTTGTTACATGCTCCCCCTGCTGGTTATGATGTGCGTATGATTTCGACTCATGATGCCTTCTGCTCTTCCTTCAAGTGTATCTGGTCCGGTCTGATTGAGGGAAAACTAATAAAGAGGGGGCAGGAACCTTGGTTCAGTGTCTGTTCACCTTCTGGCCTCAGCAGCAGCAGTTTGTGTTTGTGACCGACTTGATTTAGATTTCTGCTTTTGTTGGTTCTTTGTATTTTGATGGGTCCAGCAGTTCTGTTTTTGCGGCTTTATTTCTTTTAGGTTTAGTTCTAATGTTGTCTTAGGTTATAGGGAAGAACCCAGATCCCATGACCCACTGTGGGTTGGCTGGCCCATCAGCCTTCTGTTGTTTGTTGTTGGTTTATGCTCACATTTATTGTGTATTAATAAATGTTTCTTCTGCAACTACTGGGCTCTTTTGGTTATGTTGGACCTCTTTTGTAAAGAGGCTTTTCTTGGAATTGTAACATTTTAAATATGAAATTAAAGCAACTATCCATATATTTGTAATAACAATGGACCAAATGACTTATGTAAAAGAGGGTGCTCAGTGAGAAACCCACAAACAGTTAACTTAACACCTGACTCTGCAGTTCCCCTCTCTACAGAGTCTACAGCTTCAAGCTTATTGGTTTGGTTTTCCGCTCTGCGACTTTACTGTATCGGTTCAGTTTCAATGTCATTTTCTGTCACCGCAGACGACTCTAAAAAGGACTGTACCAAAACACAGACTGTGGATTTTGTCCCCCATCACTTACATTGTAAGTGCATTATGAAGGGAACTTCTAATATCAATATGAAGAGGAGGGATGATTACAGCAAGAAAAACATGTTTCAATGTTCATTTGGGCTCCTGATTGTTGTTTTAAGACAGAAGACCTGAAAAAATGTGAACCCGTAAATAAAACAAAGTATTAGTACAGTTCAGTCACTTGAAAAAAGAGCAAAAACACAGATAAGCTTCACGAGGGCAAAAAAGTCAAAACTGAAACAAATAAACAAAAACAAATTATAAGATGGCTGCTTCAGTTAGTTAGTTCCTCTGTAGTGTTTTTTTTTAAAAGTTTTGGCTCCACATACTTCCGTGTTTTAATCTCTGCTATTTTAGTTGTTTGCATACATAATCATATGAAAATAAATATATTTATTTTGGTTTCATAGCAAAAAAACAAAACAGTGACTCCCTCACCTCATTGTCAAAGTGCATAAATGAGGGAAAAAAGCAGAAAAGAGGAAACAATCTGTTTTTTAAAGATAGTTCAAAGCTTTTCTTAAGTGAATTAATTTTCATATGCAAATAAAGGAATTAATTTCACACTAACAGAGTCTGAATTTGTTCTAAATTTCTTTAATGCGCTTTTCCCCATTTTCTGGTATTGTGCAGTAGTGGTAGATGCACAGCCAATGCATGAATACAGAGGAAGCAGTGAGCAGGGCAGTCCTGGTCCAGACGCCTGGTCTGATGTCCGTTAGTTGACTTATTGGAACAAATAAGCGAGAGAGAGCAGGAACTTTTCAAGACTACAGGAAGCCTGTGACGGACAGCAACCTCAGGCCAGACGCCAGGCCTAATCAAATAAACAGACAGCTGCCAATAGAGAAGACATCACCAACCAAATATTCAGATCTGACTTCATTCCCACCACAATATGCACCATGTCCACAAAAAACCATGGGAAGGAGCTACGCAACCCCCACAGGATCTGGTCTACTTTCTCATGTAGCCTTTGACATGATATCATAATCTACCGTAAATATCATTTCAAAACAATCAAGTGGAATCAAAATCTGACAGCTATTGTAATATAATTCTCTTTTCATGAGCATGAGGTCATGTCCGACTATCAGGAAACCGGGAGTGTAATGACATGATGATGATCATGATGATGATGAGTGTAACAAGATTACCCAGCGCTCTGAGGACGATGGACAGTGTAATGTTCTGTGGATGTGACCTTTGACCTTTCACAATGCTGACATACAATGTGTCAAAATAAGCAGAAATACTCAAAGATTGGATCTTACAGAATAAAGCGTTTATTTTTATAGTTACCCCCAAAATAATCTGCTATAGCGAGATTGTTTTTTTAGATTTTAGACAGCTTGTGTGCATGTCTGACTATGACTAATGGGAAATGTTTTCTTTATGACTCACAATCATCAGGTTTTCAAAAGAGCATCTGTATAAAAATCTGTCAGTAAATCTGTTCCCAGAAGAGCTTAAGGCATTACTTTCCTCTCAATTTATTCCATTTTACACATATTACTCCCAAAGGTGTCTTCAAGACAGGCAGCGAGAGAGAAAACACAAAGGTCGTCTTTGTTGAGCAAAACTATGCGGCCAAATTTCACATCATCAGTGTCATCATAAGCTGAGGTTCAGGCCCAGACAAACACACATACACAGAGGTTACTGACATAACTATCTGTCCAATCAAGCTGATGTTTTCCAGCCGTGTTACATTCATTTCCACAGATTGGATTTCACCAGCCAGGCCCCTCCCTCTCATTTCTACTTCCAAACCCCATACAAGGTCATTGTGATTTTAGGGCTGTAATAAGTCCTTCTGCGGGGATTAGGAATGGAATCATCAAGGAAATGTATGCGGGGAGCTGTTCAATCCTGCCTTTGATGTTTTTCAAGGAAACATGCCAGTCCTCAGTGCAGCCTCTGCTTTAAGGCCAAGGCTGACAGGTAGATCTGCTATAAATGTGAACTGTGCAGCACTATAGTGGATGTCCAAAGAGTCTAAAATCACAGTGACAGGAAACACAATGATCCAGCTGACATACTGTAGATTTATCAAGAATTTTTGATGGTCAATCAATTAATCAATTTATACCCAGACTCTTCATACACAATGTAAATAAGCTTGTTAGCTTCTATTGTCATAATTTTGTCTAATTTTGTAATACAATTATGTTTACATTCAGTGTTTCTCAACAGAACATATTCTGTGTATCCTTGAGGTCTATGTTGAATTTCCTTCCTCATAAAATGCTTGGAGAGCAGATATTTTAAAAATATTTTGAAACTGGTAACATCCATATTTCTTGGCTAACATTGTTCTTCTTCCCTGCCTTTTGTTGGCTCAATGCTACGTTTCTACCATCACTATCTGTCAGACAGTGGAACAGTGTGAAACCAGGAATGTGGATCACATCACCAGCGTGCTTGTGGATACAAATTGTGATTGTGCTACTAGAGTACGAGATACAAGCAAGTTTCATTGTCAACCTGATACACTCTGGTCTAATGTAGTATTCCAAAGATGAGTTCATTTTTATTTACACTGGAGATGTTGTTTATGCTAGTGTTTCTCAAAATGAACTCTTAAACATATCGGGAACATATTGCATCCCGTCTAATTCATACATTTTATGCAATTAAGCGCTCATGTCCCTGCTATTTTTCAAACTATTTATTTTTAACAATTTCTGATGTCAAAAGGTCAAAATTGTTGAAATTTATTGTTATTCTATTTCAATCCAAAAGGTTTTAAGATGTTAAAATACCTGAGCTATAGGTAGCAGCTTAGCTGTTTCTGTGATTTGTTATTACTATCTCTCTACATAAAGCAAGGAATCTTTGTCTGTCTGTCTGTATGTTTGTCCTTCGCATATCTCAAGAACCGTTCATCCGATCTACTTCACACTTGGCGGGTGTAATGTTGGGGATACAAGGGAGTGCATTGTCAAAATTTGGTGCAATTTGGACACACGACACATTTAATATTAATAAACTTGGAATAAACAGGTGAACAGCAGGGCTTCTGTGCTCTGCTATGGTCGACGGCATCTCTCTTCGTTTGATAATGTTACAAGTTTGGCTTTGTTGTCGGGTTCTTGACTAATTTTAAAAAAGACAAGAGAAAAAGAGAGAGAAGGCGAGTGAGCTGAGAGGGCAAGCGAGCGACAGAGAGAAAGAAAGCTTTCTCTGAGAGACAGAAAGCCTGTGAATGACAGAAATATAACGTTATTTTCTGATTGTTTCACGGCGGTTACATTCTAAAGCACAAATAAACAAAGACATGTTTAATATTAATACACTTTGAACGCAGCAAGCCGCTCAGCTTTGTGTCTGAGTGCAGCGGGGGGTGTTTGATACAAACACTGTCACATCACAGCGGGGCGGGGCTTCTGGGTTGTGACTCGACTTCACACTTGGCGGGTGTACTGCTGAGGACCCAGGGAAGTGCAGTGTCAAGTGTGAAGTTGTTTGGGCACGTGACACGTTTAATTAACTTTAAATAAACAAGCAAACAGCAATCTGCTCAGCTCCGTGTCTGAGTGCAGCGGGGGCTGTTTGATATAAACACCGTCACATCACAGCTGGGATTATTGTTAATACTATGTTCTGAAAAGTTTACAAGCAATATTTTTTGATTTGTAGTACAGTCTGAGTCCCATAAACAATAAATCGACTTGAGGTATGTAGGAATGTTTGGCAAACAGCCATGCGGTCTTAAGGGTTAAAACTGCACTTCCCATGAACACCACTGCTTGCTGTCATTGCAACTCTGCCCTATCTCCCTCTCTGGCGCTGGGAGTACGTGACTTTATTCAGAACAACCAACAACCACGTTACACTTTTTTTTCCATTGGCCTTACACCATCTACAAACATAAAACACTTTTACAGGGTGACAACACAGAATTTCACAGATTTAATAACTGCTGCTGCACTGTTTTGGCAATTTGTTACAAAGCATTTTAACTTCTGGCCACTACTCAATTAGTGATGTCATAGCAAGTATGTTCCTTTAAATGTGAATAGCAAAATATGTCATATCATTGATTGGTGTGTGGCTAGACATGAAAAATGCTTGGAAGTTTCAATTAATAGAGAGCAGTGCCGTAGCAGTTTTTGTCCTAATCGATACATTTGAATTACTTTTAAAACCTTGAGCTCCATTGGTGCTGGAATATAATACCCTCTTAAAGCTGTAAATGTCAGTGTCAGTTGATCTGGTTATAGTTATCATTATGAAGTCTGTAAAGGTGATAATGACTTGGAAGTTAAACTGATTCATGCAGCATCTTTAAAGGAAAATTCTAGTTTCTTGGTTAATATTGCTAACTATCTTTTTTTACAGTCTTATAATGATCTTGTGCTTTTCTCAGATGCAACTGCAACATCCACGATTATGTGGTATACCTCTTCATTGCATGTCATACCCCTCTCTCTCTTTTTTGGCCAGTTGTGGACAATGTAAACAAACTGCAAACACAACACTAACATATGAGCAGGTAGTGTAAAGTGGGCTTTTAGAGCTTTTTCTCTGAAAACAGTTGACTGGCTGCAGACGACAAAAGCAGTGAGAATGAACCAAAACAGTAAAGTTGTGGGCCAGACAGGTAAACAATGAACGGTAAACTTGCTATAAAGTTCTTGAAGGCCTAAAAGAGTGTTGGGTTATAGTTTTATGTAGGTTCATCGCTATGAGTGACACCTCTGACATTTGATACATACACAATAAAAATATTGATTGACGCCACTTTAAAATAGAAAGAAATCATTTTTAAGTCTTTTTCTTAACATCGTTCTCACCAAAGTAACTGCTGAGATCTGGAGAGACATCACAAAAAAACGAGCAGTCTGGGCCAGACAGGTTGGGCAGTAATTTAAGCATTCACCCTCTATTTCTCTTTTATTACTTTCCCATCAGACTTCCTTTTAGGGATGTTGCATTCCCAGACTTCAACAATTAACTTGAGTATAATGTCATCATTTCCAGTAAGAATGATGGCCAAAGATATCAAAATAAATTTTTATGAAACCTGGCTTTCCCTTTAAGTTTTGAGAGACCTCAGGTACCTTTAATGACAAAAGCCTCAGCCAGCAGTCGGAGGTGGTAGATCGGTTGGTCGTCCTGTGTCAGCTCCTCCAGTCCCACCCTGGCACACATTCCCTGGGCATCCCGGTACCGACCCTGCACATAGTTCACTTTGGCCATCAGCAGCAGAGCCTCGTTCAAGTACCTGGGCTGAAGGACAAGAAGGAATCAAATGGTTGGAAATAACTGGAGCAAAACAGAGGAAGAGATTTGTGTAAAAAGCTTCCTGTGCTCTGTGCCATGATGGTTTAACACTTCCTTTATTTGGTTTAACAGAGTTTATTAAAGAAAATAAACTTCACAGAGACAGAGAGGAATCTATAATTATGGGAGGAACCCTGAATAACCCTGTGACTGACTGTGAGACGGCCTCGGCTCAGGATGGTGTTGAGGTGACCTTTGGCCCGGCACAGTCTGGGCTGTGTCTTGTCTATCAAAGGTGTGGAGCTCCGTAATAGGTCGATGTTTTCCTGCAGGCACTCCTCCAGCAGCACCTCAGCCATCAGCAATGTCCCGTAATCATCTGTGGGGGGGGGCGGGATTGAAAAAGTTAAAAGTGAACAAAGTTTTTTGGAAAAGGTTTGAGCACAGGGTCACAGGTCATTTGTTTCTGTAGCCAAAGCAAACCTCACTCAGTCCATTAAAAACAGCTTTTCCCACCGGCTTGAGGAGAGCAGTTCAAATATGCCTGCAGTCTATTTAAAAGCTACAGTTTCCATTTCCCTGATACTCCCCATAAATAGCTGTAACACCATAATCATATGATAAGCACTCCACGTCTACCTACACTGAATCAAATGATGAATTACGGATTAAAGTTTACACATACAGTAAACTGACTCTGTAGTAAAGCTCAGTTTTTGTGTACACACACACTCGATTAAAGCCTTCCTGTTTAACTTTTTCATCCTCCGTGTGTGTGTGTGTTCTGACGCCAGCTCTGTGAGCAGTGTTTATGTCCTGATACACTTGACATGTTTGCCAGTTCGTTTTATCAGCATAGCCAAGGCTAAAGCTATCAATGAGGGGGAAGGTGAGGGAAAAACAGCAGGACATGTCTCAGCCCAAAACCACAGCAAGAGCTATTTAATGATTTCACACAAGTTGGAGCCTAGTCTTTGGAAAGCGGTGATAGTGTTCTTCAATAAAAGAAATATGTTTGGCTTCATAAAGTGATGAAAGAAAATCCATCCCTGAGTTTGACTAAAACAATCTCATTGTGCTCCAGGAGTCATTTTGTGATTATCGTTGTCATTTTACTTTTTGGTGTACACATTTTCTCTAATCTTATTAGGTCTGCCTTCAGCTGGTGATTTCCTCAATTCCCCAGAATTATGTTTGAAGAAAATAGGCAGGAACTTCTTGCTCTTAGCGATGGATTTTACTGAATGTGAAGGTGGATTAAAGCGATCATGATGGTTGAGAGCAGATGTACAGTCCAGATAAAGTTAAACGCCCTTTAACCAAAATACAAAACACACACATTTACTGTTTGACCACATACTGTACAGTGTTCCCTACCCTCCGGAAAATGAGACCAGATACCAAAAGAAAAAAAACCCTCATAATTATTTGGGCTTTTTATGTTATGTTTTTACTTAACTGTTCAATAATCTTTTACATACATTTTATTTACCAACATGAAGGCCTAAATTCTGTTTCAAATTTAAAGCTACCCTGTGGAGTTTTTCACCACTATCGCCACTCGTAGCACAATGGAGCAATGTTTTTGCAAGCCGGTCCCTGAATTATTAGTATCTTGTGAACACAAATGCGTGTTGATGCAAAACACTTTCCAGCAGCCAGTGTCAGGCTATTACTTTGATTGACAGCTGGTGGCAGAATGACGCCAAGAAAGTTAGCAATGTGCCTATAAAAAGCAGTGAGGAGGAAGACTGCTAGCTACTGTGCAAATAAGGAAGTTAACTACACTGCTTTCAAAATATGAAAAAAAAAGGCTTTGCAAATGTTTTATGAGGGAGGAAATGTATTCAACATGTTTGTCAGGTCTCACACACAATGCTTTTTGGTGAGAAACACTGAAAACACTTTTCAAGAAAATGCCATAGAGTATCTTTAAATATACTGAGTCTAAAAATACTGGAATCAGCCTATGAAATACCCACCATGTATTCTAATTGTAAAATGTTTTCCCAGAAAGTTGCTAAAACCCCTAAATTCCCAGAGGAAATACAACAGATATGACCCCATATATCCTTAATGGTAGCCACAGGCCTGAATCATATTAGCCTCCTCTACCTTTGAATTCTCACTGTTATGTTGCTGGATTTTGGTGACAAAATGGCAAAATTCTGTAATCTTTGCTCTTTCCGTCTAACCAACATCAAATTTGACTATTACATCCAAATGAAAACATTATCTAACTTTGGATAATCATCCAAAGTAAAACTGCAAATCACACTACGGACAAGATTGCAGAGAACACCACCAATGGTTGCCTTTAACCCGTTTATGGTGGATTTTATACACAAGTTTAAGTGCTTCCTTGTTTACCTGTCATGAGGTTCCTCTATCTCTAATCAAAATCTAACTCTCCTCGTGCACCGCGCCTTCCATGTACACTCACTGTCAGCAAATGTGAACCATGCGTGCACACAATAATACCGCATTGATTTAACACTTCAGTGCATGTGCAAGCAGGGAGAAACAGCTGGTCTGCACTGTCAGCCAGTTATGGGCACAATAAGAGCAGACTTGCAGTGTGGTTCAGTCAAGTCACCTGAACTCATATTTACTCTGCTACAGTGAGACATGGGGGCAGGTGCATTAGTGACTTACCAAAGTAATGCTTTATGAGGCAGATGATGATAAGTGTGTTTGCGTTTCTTTGGGCACATGTTCAGTGTGGAAGGATTTCAAGGACAAAGACAGCCAGTGAATAGTCCACTGGACAGTCTTGGTTTGCATAAAATATAGTTGTCAATCCTGTATGTGGGCTGTTTTGGAGAGTTCTTTGATCTCAACAGTCATTCATGTACAGACTCTCTCATTGTGTGCACTGTAAACTTCCAGGGTTGACATTTTATTGTTGGAGCCATCCACTAACCCCTCTGTGACCCCTGTTCTGACCCACTGGTACAGATGTAAGCAACTTATTTTTTAGTAGAATACATTTGCTGATGAAACTTTTAAGTACACTCAGCAGTACTGCTACCTACTATATGTTGTTGAGAGTCCAAAGTCCAACTTGTGTAGGACAGTGCAGTCTCTGCACTGCAAAAAATAACCATCCTGTACAAACTCTTTAAATTCTAACTGAGTCTTAAAATCCTGTTTTTCCACAAATTTTTAAAATCTTCATATGGGTTGAGATACATTACATCTCCATGTCCCCAGTGCAAATACACTTGTTTGAAAGTATTTCTTCTATACAGCATTTTCTTGGAACAAACTCTGACCCTTACTCTTGTCAAAATTTCCTGCCACAAGTCAAACTTCCATGAAAACAAGTGGAATTAACTCTTGGCAGAATCCGTCTCTCACTAGAGGATACAAGATTCCCAAACTCATATGGGACAGTCTGACTTTTATGTTTGCGCTGATATTTTTTTTTTTTTTTTTGCAGTGTGCAGATCAGTGAACAGGGAAAACAGTCAGGAAGCAGTAGGAGACATCTCCACTAAAACCCTCCAGGTGTTGACCAGACCACTCACCGTCCTCGTGGATCCGCGCTGCCTGCATCTGGTCGATGATATTCGGCATCTTATCCCACTGGCACTCGGCCCGGCATCGCTCCAGCTCCGCTTCCAGCCGGAGCTGAGTGAAGGAGACGCGGGATGCCATCGTCGCTCTGTCCCGGTGGTGACTGTACTCCCCGGACACGATAGGAGTAACTGCAGACTACCAGGAGAAATAAATATGTAATCTTTGAGTGCGGAGCGGTGGGGGTGGGGTGTGGGTTTCTACAAACACAGGTCATAAAACACAAAATCCACAACGCACAAGTTAAACAGATATGTAAAAAACAGATCAAACAACAAATACATAAAAATAATTAGTTGTTTATCATATAGATATTCTGATATACAGGTCTTGTTTTTGTTTTGTTTTTTTGTTTGTTTTTGCTTTTCAACGTGGGAACATGTTTACTTTTATTGTAACATTAATTTGTTTTTGACAGTATGCCCACTGTGAGTCTTTTTTCCATTTAACAAGGTTCTGCAGTATTCAGAAAGCAAACTCGTCCTTTACACCGTGAACTTCAACTTCTGTTATGTCTTTGGTGTCATCTTGCAGCACTTTACTATGCATATTTAATACAGAGCACACTATTATGCATAAATGGCATTTTTTTGGCATTTGGTCAGTCTACTGTATGCATTAGTGACTTCTGTCAGTAGAGGGTTTTGCTTGAAATGAGTGTGGCATTTTGAAAGGGCTTGATCTGTAGCTGTTGGAAGTTAAAGGGAGGGCGTCCTCTTCTTAACATCCATGTCCTTAATCTTTTCCGTTAACACTTTAACTGGATCAGGTGGAGCTTAAGAAACAGCAATGCAAAGAAAGCTGCATCTCCTATAGTGTGTGTCACTCAAAAGAAGGCAGGATGCATGCATATACGGTGCTGTTGCGTTCAGTGTTCATTTCATTAATGAGTTCATTGAAAAAAAATTCAATTCCTAATTGCTTGGCTTGCTCCCTGATCTGGGCGTTCAGCTGCAGCAGCATTGGCTAACTTCCTCCTGGCTCAGTTACAAAATGATACATCTGTCAGCTATTGCACTGTATCAACAGTAAAAGGTACAAACTAACATAGTGCAGCGCCCTTATCTGGGAAAGACTGTTGAACTGAGGGAAGAAGGAGACTTTCACACAAATTAAACTACAATTAAAAACAAAGATTTGCATTTGCTCTAAATCACAACAGGGTTAGAACAAGGAGACAGGGGTCACTGGCTACTGAGGGGTTTTACTAAGGGCAGCTACTTTATGACATAAAATGAAACCTCAAGCCTTCTGAATAGAGATTTAGCAGCGTCATTTTCTCTCTGGAAACTTGACATTTGCTTGTCATAAAACGACGCTTCCCCGGCGCAGCAGACCACACATACAGACACACAGCGTGCTCCTGTCTGTGGTGTGGATTTGACAGCTGAGCAGCTGGTGCTTCACTCCCCCTGCTGACGCAGTGATAGAGTCACCTCAAAGGTGTTTCCTCCGTCAAGATAGTTCACGTCGTCAAATACGTTGTCCGTTGGAAAGTGCCACACGTAAAGTGTGAACACATATTTCAGTATATTGTCAGATAAATGTTAGCTTTTGATAATAACATATAATAATTTACTCAAGAAACTTCACAACTTCCCAACGTGCAATACAAACCTCTGTTTAAGGTTGGATGGGCCGGGGGGGACGAACTCTCGCGAGGTTACGGGTAGATTTCGGGTTACATCTCGCGATAATTTCAATAATGGTTCCTTCGGCCCATCCATCCTGTAGCTGCGACACATGCACAAAAAAGGAAGCATTTGTCACCTAATTGAAGACATTTCTAAATGTTGTAGCAGTATCAAAATCTTCCTATAACCTTAAACAACATATTGAAACATGTGTAAATGTGTAATAAAAATGTAACCCCGTCGTTGAAAGCTAAATGTGACCCTGTAGTTTATGGACGGTGAAAGAGGGAATCCTCTCGCCTCACTTGTGCACTCTCTGATCCTTCTGACCAATCGTAATGAGCTGTCGTGTCCAAGTCGGACTACGGCGAGCCACTTGGTCCGAAAATCTGACACCGCTCATTGTTGCCAGCAAACAACACAACTGTCCACGGAGTCAGGTGAAGACACAAACTATTCTGAAGTAGGTACGGAAATAGCCTTTTTTAAGTTCATATCACAGTAAGCCATGCAGTAGTTTGCGCTCTGAACGGGCTTTGTCATTTCAACGTAGTGTTAAATGAAGCTTGGGGCTGTGAACCAGCTGTCTGTGGCTAACGTTAATGCATGTTTCACTTCTGCTCTCTAGTTATCATCATATTAGTTGCATAACGTTTATAACTAGTCCAATCTGATATTTTCACAGCCCATAGACAAGCATTGCTTGTGTGATGTTTTTTTGAATTTCTTTTCCTCTTATCAATGTTTACATGCCTTTAAACGTATGGTGCACAAGTGTGATTCACAGTAGTGACTTTATGGTATTTTTTCTTCTTTTTTTAGCAACATGATGTAGTTGTCTGATAGAGCCAGCTCTCTGAAGTCTTGTCTAAAGCTGTTGTGCCTCTAATCAGACAGTAGAGCCCCCTAGAATTAAGAATCTATTAATGCTTATTTGAGCTCAACACTTGGAAATATGAATGAAAAGTGCGAGTGAGAACTGAATTACAGAATGTTGAAAAGTATAATCATGTATTTTAACTTTATGTATATAAATAGGATACTTAAATGTGATGTCCATCATAGATTTATAGAATACAGGACACAAGTATTGAATTTGCATATACCATATGCCAATGATTGTATATGCAACCTTTTTGTGCCTTGATTCTGTCTCTTTTTATATATATATTTTTAAAATGTATATATTTTTCATTTTATATGTCGTCATATGTATTGCTTTTTATATTTTGTTATTATATTTTTTGTCTTTTTATATATATTTATTTACTGTTTTTCTGTAATGGCCTCCCAGCCATAGTATTTTACATGATTTTACTTATTTATTTACTTATAATCGGAGTGACAATAATAATTTTGAATCTTGAATCTAACTTTGCCTGCCTGCTTCTCTTTGTCTATCACCTGCAGAATGAGGATCAGCAGGTGTGGTGTGCTCCTCCTCCTGTCCTGCTGTCTGCTGAGTGTTCACTCTCATGTGGATCCGCAGCAGCAGCAGCAGCAGCAGCAGCAGCCACCTGTCGTAGAAAGTGCAGCTCACATAACGGGCCATGGTCGCCTTGACAAAAACATGATCCAGGACAAAGAGTGAGTGATTCCTTATACATTCAAAATGTGCTCTACACCAGCACTGCAGAAGCATGAGTCATGATTCAGGCCTTATTTGCACATACTAGTGATCTTTGAACTCAGTCAGCAGCAGTGTTCCCACTCAACATATAATCAAAAGCTGTAGTTTTGGACTTCTGTGTTATCTTGCAGCCACATCATGGAGCATTTGGAGGGAGTGATCGACAAACCAGAGAACGACATGTCACCGCAGGAGCTTCAGCTTCACTATTTCAAGATGCACGATTACGACGGCAACAACCTGCTGGACGGGCTGGAGCTAGCCACAGCGATCTCACATGTACACAGAGAGGTAGGGGTGTGTGGTTGTGAATATGTTTGTTGTTGTTCTCTTAGGTGTGAACATAATGCCTGTTTATCTAAAGCACCCGTAAACATTTGCTACTGACTGCTAAAGGATGGAGTGTAGAGCTCATGTGTGTTTAATGTATTAGTTTATGACAGTAAATGCTTTTATCCACTTATATTTTTTCTATCACAAATGAATTGCTTTTACCTTCCTGGAAAGTACATTTTAGTTGCACACCTGAAATTTCTGCTTTTGATGTGATCACATGATTCTTTGAGAAATCCTTCCTGCCCCTGTCCTCATGTAAACGGAAACTGCACATTTACACAGTAACATGAGTTGCAACACAGATCTTTGTGTGGTCACTCCTCAAAAGCCTCTTTTCATTCCCTTAAATACCACGTTCGATTTCCAGAAGCAGGAATTCCTTCACTTTGGAGAATCCAAGATTTGAGAAAGTTTAAGATTTTGCAAGAAGTGTTTCACAGTTGAATTGACTCACATTGTGTTATGACTCACATATGACGTCTTGTTTGAGTCAAGGTTGGGTCACATTACAGAGGCAAGATGCTTTCCAAAACAATGATTGGTCCAAATTGTCTGAGAGTGTCACTTTTTTTTTCTTTTCCAAACATTTGTCTTCACCTTCACCTTAAAGGATATGTTCACATTTTTTCAACCTAATCATAATAAAGTACTCACATGACAATATGCACATTTAAGGAGTTATTGGTTGCAGTAATCATTTCCTCTTCTCCATTCTGGCTGTGAGGAAATCCCTTTCTAACATGATTCAAATGTAAGTGATGGGGGACAAAACACAAGTCCTGGTTCATTGTGAAAATGCATCCTAAAGTTTAGCTGAAGCTAATATCAGACTGGCTAAATCAACCTATTAAAGATAGCTGCATATTTTTCAAAATGAGTCTTTTTAGTGCAAAATTCCAGCTGCTCAGCAAGGAAGCGTTGTCCGGGGAAACAGAAAGGGGGAATTTTGCACTAAAAAGACAATAAACTTGGAAAATACTGACTGACTCATATTAGTGTCAGATAAACCTCAGAATGCATTTTTACACAGAATGTCAGGAATTGTAAGATAGCAGTTTCTCTTTTCTTAAAGGAAGCACTGAAGCAGTTAACTCAGTTAGAAACTTGATTTTTTTGACTTTCTTTAAAGCAGCATTTGGCAGCTGTGTAGCTGATGATAACAGGCTGAAAAATTTAAACATAAATATGTCATCAGCAAACTACACACATGGTCATGTTTACCAATCTATGATGTTCTGCTGTTTGTGGTGTAACACACCTGCATGAATATATAAATAGTGCATCTTTAAATAAAGTCAGATGAACAACATCTGTACATGGGAATACATAATACATCCACATGCATGTCTAACAATTTTCCTTTAATTATCTCCTTTTTTTTTAGGAGAGAGGAGAAAACAGCCAGCCAATGAGAGAGGAGGATCTTATTAGTCTCATTGATGATGTTCTGAAGGACGATGACAAAAACAATGACGGTTACATAGATTACGCAGAGTTCGCCAAATCACTGGAGTAGAGTGTCACCCCCGGCCCAACGCTGACCTCGTTTCCTCATGTCTGACAACACCACAGAAAGAAACCTGCAGAGAACATCAGTGAGTGCGCACATGGAGTCAAAGTGACACCATAGTCTGGAAGTTTAATCTTTACCTTCTCTCTCAGTCAGGGTTGTAGGTAATACATGTAGTTTGTGAAATGATTGATGAACATCTTTTTTTCCAAGCTGGTAGCTGCAAAACTGGTTATGCAGTAGTTAAAATAACAACAAAAGGACGATAAATAATTGCCCTTCTTTTTTTGCTTGACTCTGGTGTATGCTTGCACCTCGCTGAGGGACACATCTGCACCGTCTGTTCTTGTAGGTTCATTGAAATTGTGCCATTTTTTTTTTAAGGGCCAGTTCATCCAAATCACTGACAAACTCATCTTAGCAGTTAGTAGCATCTAATCATGGCCATACGGCATACTTTCAATTCTATTCTATCAAGGTTTAGAGATCTCTTCTGTGGAAACTTATTCCACCAGCCTTGTACATGAACCAGAACTGTCTGCACAGCTGGATAGCAGCAGGGGTGTGTGGGTGAATGTGTTTTTTGTAATTTGGATAAACTGACCCTTTTTCAGAGCAGGATTACTATACTGTGTGTTCTGCTTTGAGTGGTGCCACACGTCATTCTCTCTGGTAGCATCTAAACTGAACGTCATCACTTTAAATGGACGACAGTTTCCATTGCAGACTCTGAACAGCGTACATGCTGGTCATTAACATTATCTAGCACACCAAATGTGGACCAAATGATTCCTTCTGTGAATCCATTTCATTTGCTGTTTTGAGACAAACAGTTTGATCTCATGACATGACATCAGAAAGTGGCCTTGATTTGCTCAGATGTACAATATATAGCCTATGATGTAGTGTTTGTAGAGAGTAGAATACTTTGAAGTTAAGGCAAGAAGCAAGCAGATGCACATAGTAATGAATGCTGCCAGCAGAGGCTCCATGAAGCATGTTAGAGTGGCACATCCTGCTTCTTCTATATTTGCTGTCGTCTTAATGAAGATGTTTAAACCTACATGAGCCAATCACCATGATCTTCACTGTAGTCGGGCAGCCTCTGTCGTCACAGAATGAATGTAAAACGGCCCCATACTGTGCGATGCTGACTCGTTATCACTGGATAAGCTAGACTTGAAGCATACTGGTTGACGCTGAAGTTTTTTAAAAGCTGACTTCCAGTAATGCACTTACTCTTATTAACAAATGTTTGCTTCAGATATTAGCTGCCTTTAAAACAGATCTGGATAAGAAATGTCAGGTCTCTGTGCATCAAAGTTTGTTGAATCCATCTGTGATTTCTTCTAATGTACGATTTCTTATGGATGAATTCTCTATTTTTTTGCCATCCAGTATTGATTCTTCAATCAATTCAGGTTGTTGAATGGAAATATTTAAAAAAAAAAACTTAATAGCATAACAGATGCAACTGTGTTGTCTCTGGAATGTGAAATATTAAAATATGTAATCTACAGACTTTGTCTTGTGATGTTTTATTTATTTATTTATTTTTAAAACCAAAAATGAAGTCATCACAAAAAAAACTTTATTCATTTATTTATTCTGACCACATAGCTTCATTTGAAATAAAGTAAAATAAGTAACAAACTGCCAGATTTTAGAAGTATTTATGTTACTGGGTGTAAAACTCTGCTGATGAAGGTCACAAAATTTGTCTGAAAGCTCCAGACGAAATCTAGTAAGGGGACCTTGAGTTAGGAATTTTATGTCAAACTATGAAGTATTTCAGTGGTACTTTAGAGGTTACAGCAGATGCAGATTTGTTACAACAAAGTTGCAAATTTGAATCTACAGACTTTTTAGGTAAATGCAGGGGTGAAATAGCAAACTCACTGTGAAAGTGAAGAACAAGATATAGATGAAAATATGGCATGCATGATCCCTCGATTTTCCACAGCAAAGTAGATATTTAAAAAAACATTTATATTCTAATTTATTTCAAAATATTAGATATATTTCCCTGGTTACTTCTTAGTTCCAGTGAGACGTGGGGTCCAGGGGCTGCATAGGGGCCAGTGAGAACATGGGTGAGGTCAGGTTTCCCCTCAGTGGGCTGTACCAGTCTTCATGCTGGCGCTGGGAGGCCGGCTGTGGCGGGGCACTGGGGCAGGGGCATTGGCTGACCGGGCCTGGGTGGCGGGGGTACACTCCAGAGGGCAGCATGGGGGAGAGGTGGGGAATGTGTGCCAGGGGCTGGGTGTAGTATTGCCGAGCCATGGATGGTTGGACGCGCATGCCACCCAGCAGAGCCCTGTGGCCTGGCATCACACCTACTGGGAGCACTTTCTGTGCGGCCCGCTCCTGCTTCCGCTGTTTGGCTCTTCTGTTCTGAAACCACACCTGCTGAGACAAGGACAGGTCAGACAACTGAGGACAAATACACAAGACCATCTTAGTTGTAATGAAGAGCACTTATGAGACAAAAACCTCCCCATGGCTTTACACACAGTCTGATCAGTTTTAGAAAGAAAGATTTTACTATCAGATTAGACTGAATATCTAAAAAGACAAGTAAAGTAATAAGAAAAGCAATCATCTGTATAATTCAGAAAGACAAATGCATCTTTGGTAAAGGTGATACAGGGTGGGAGGGTGGACACCATGGCCACCAAAATGAGTCTGAATCAACACCATCCTGAAGTCTCCACTAAAACTGAACATTACAAGATACACAAAGGCACTTTTTGTTGCAAGGCTGTCGTTCTTGACTGTTAAACTCCAACTAACAATCGTTTTTATTAACGATTAGTCTATCAATAATTTTTCCATTTAAATGTTTAATTTATAAAATGGAAGGAAAATATTGAAGTGCAATAATCAGGTCAAAATTTGAATATGTCCAATACTTTGGTTTATGAACAAATATCTGCAAAACTAATGACATTCCCATCAGCCTCAGTTGTACTTTATGTTTAGTGCTAATTAGCGAATGTTAGCATGTTAACATGCTAAATTACAGTGGTGAACATGGTGAATTATACCTGCTAGACATCAGCATGTTAGAATTGTCATTGCATTCATGTTAGCATGCTGTTAGCATTTAGCTCAAAGTGCCACTATGTCTAAGTACAACCTCACAGAGCTGCTAGCATGGCTGTAGACTCTTATTCTTGTTGCAAATAATGTTAAAACATTATTTAACCAAAAAACAATGGTTAAATTCAACTATTGAACAATTAATTTTTTGATGATTGACTAATTCTTGAGTAATTTCAGTACAATGGATTGCATCATATTGTCAGTGTGCTAGCACTTTAAGGGTCCCTTCATTGACAACAAATGCAAGATGTGAACTACACTGTTTAAAAACTAATAATATGATATATGATATTGTTTTATAACTTCTTTTGCCAAATATGAAAATGACCAATTAAATGTAGTGAGTAGTGTTGTATCTCTGTGAATATCAGAATGAAGTTAAATTGTCCAGAAACTGACTGACTCCCCTCTATTTAGTATAAAGTCCTTCTTGCTGCACATCACAGCTGTGAGCAGGTTGTTTATGAGGCTGTCCCACCTGTATGCGAGCCTCATTGAGCTTGGTGATGCGGGCCAGCTCCTCTCTGTAGTAGATGTCAGGATATTGGTTTTGCCCAAAGGCCACTTCCAGCTGTTCCAGCTGCTTGTGGCTGAAGGTGGTGCGGTGGCGTCTCCTGGCTGGAGAGGGGTAGACTCTGCTCCGCCGGCCAAGACCAACTGCCATGGAGGTCTCACACAATGGCCCCTTCCCCACTGAATCCCCAATATCTGTTTTCAGAATAAAGAAAAAGAGTTCGAGGCTTTGCGTGGAAACTTGACTTTTTTTGGAGACAATTTTCCAGCTCCTGTTTCTTGACTTCCTTGTGTTTCCCAGGTTGGCATCTTACAAAAAAGGGGTCTACGCTTGTAAAGGTGCATTTCACCAACGACTAGCTGAAAAAAGAGGGATTACACTGACTTTACGGTTCCCACTGCCTTAAAGCAACCTGAGAGCCAAAGAGCTTTACCTGCCAAACCCAAGCTCGTGAGAAAGAGATACCAGAAACTGGGGGATTTGACCAAGATTATTACCACAGTCACTAACAAAGTGACTAATCTGTCAAATTGGTGGACTGAGCTGAGCTTGTCCTGTCACATTATGGGTACTGGAGGAGAGTCAGAAGAGGCGGATTTGATAAATGATATTGAAATAGTATTATTGCTAATTCTTCTTACCATTTTAGCATGCTATCTTGATTCAAACTGTGTCTAAAAAAACAAGAATTTAATGGGAATACATAGTAAAAAAACAATTAAGCTTTGCATACTATGAATAAAATAAATATTTTATATTACTAACTTGCACCTTAGCAACAAACATGCTATTAGGATCAGATCAATCAGCCCTAAATAGGTTTTTAGCCAAAATTTGATCATTTTGTTATTGTTTAACCCTCTTAAACAACTTTTATACCACCACTTAACATTATAACTCTATTTGTTGAATTGCAAGAAACTGTCCTTGCATTGAATAAACAATTTACAGGAAACATGACTAAAAGATTTATAAAAATTGGCAGGAAACCAAAATTTCATTGATCGTCATTCTGTTACTGCAGTTACAGAAGAATCTACATCATTGGAGACGATCGGTGTCTGATGACAGTAAATATAAGAATATAAATTTTCATATAAACTAGGCTTTGCAGACTCACCTGCACTGGAGCTGACAGTAGCCATGTCAGAGTAAACATCTGCACAGTCCTGGTGGCTCCTCACTGTGTCTCCTACTACCTTTACCTGGGCCATCACTGCAGCTCTGCTCACTAACAGGACAATCTGCGCTGTCTGATCACCCATACAGACATACCTAACTATAAAGTCACATGTCCCACCCATCTGGTTTACCTTTACCTGTGTGGGTGTGCATCAGACTGTGACAAGCACTGCATATTTCTGAGGGTCAAACACCTAACTATACCTTTGCTACCTCTGTCTTTACAAATTGGCAATTAGGAGACTTCCACTGTCTGATCACGTGATACTTTATCTTCATGCTATTAAGTTTAATTAATTTGACAACTTATTTTGAGATTTGACATCATTTTTTACTACAAATGCACTTTTCCTAAATTTACATCTGCTTTAGTAGATTTCCTACATTTCTAAAAAGTTTTGAAAAACTCCCAGAGAAGAGACAAAATTTGTAAGTATGGGCATAAAAAACATCCCTTATTTTTTTTATGAGAGACTTTACTTGGATGTTTTATTTGCCTTGTATCTTTGTTTTCTCCATTTAACATAATAAAAATATCATGTGACATAGTAGATCCAAACATAATCAATAGTTGCTTTTAAAAAAGTCTTTTAGGGTAGATATTCACTTCAAGAGCAGGTCAGATACTGTAAGCAGGTATTTAAAAGTAGACTGTCTCTGTTTAATTATATAGATATACATATAAACATCTTATTTATTCATTTATGTGATTGTTTGTTTGTTTAACAGGGATAAAGTTACATCCCCTGTCCCTGGTTAGGCTTTGAAATCCAGTTTAAACATTTTAAGAAACAAAACAGATTTAGGCTAAAAACAACAGTGGCGGCTAAATTGTATGTGAATTTATAAGCATGTGTATGTACTGAACATGTCTGAGTTTGCACTGACATACTGTATACAGTTAGTGTGGAAGTGTGGTATTTGTGCAGTACAATATTTTTTTCTATTAGAGTTTTGTGGCCAGCACCTTGTTTTCTGCTGTCATATGCTGGGGTAACAGCACTGCTGCCATCGATAGGAACAGGATTAACAAGCTTTTAAATTAAAATGGTTGGTGGTTCTATATCTAGTTTGACTCCTGATTCATTAGAGATGATTTTGGAGGAAAGGAGAAGAAGAAGAGTTCAGACCTTAGTTTAAAGGTGTTGTCTAAAAGTGTGTTGAGTGATAGTTTAGGATGTCGAGATGCACTACAGAAGAATTTAGAAGGTCCTTTGTGTCCACTTTGTGTGCACAAACAGAGTAACTAATGTTGAATTAATCAGTAATGAATGAGTCATTACTAGTTTTGTGCCACTCAGCAGCTGGTTCAGAGTTAATCAGGAGCTACTCATGAGGAAAGTGGTCAGTATGATCAATTCACAGATGTTCATGAACTAATCATTATCTAATGATTCATTAATAT
Organism: Thunnus maccoyii; assembly: GCF_910596095.1. Lineage (NCBI taxonomy): Eukaryota > Metazoa > Chordata > Actinopteri > Scombriformes > Scombridae > Thunnus > Thunnus maccoyii. The sequence goes on along the minus strand of NC_056546.1, from coordinate 25,823,539 downwards.
AGGTTCTCCCAGTCTGTGCACTAGTAAAAGATCATTATCCATTATAGGCTGGATGTTGCAGTAACACATTACTGCAACATCCAGCCTTGGACCTTGATCAACTTTATACAATGTTATGGAATATTTATATAGATTATAGAATATGTTATCCTTGTGGTACACTATCATTGCTAATAAAACTACTACTATAGTACTACTGTTACTAGCTACTACCATCACTGCTCCTGCTGCCATTGAGACCACTGCTGTGGCTGCTACTATGATGGCTCTTGTAGTTGCTTACATACAGCTCACAGATTCAATTCAAATGATATGTTTATGCATTTATGTTTTAATGACAAATTACACAGAAAATGAAGTTACATAGAATTATTCCTCAACATGTACAGAGCAACAACAGCAGCACAGGGCTCTAAACATCCTGCCGAAGAATCTCTTGATCCTTTTAAGCGGCTTCCTCTGAATGTTTCTAGAGCTGGTGGCTGAGACTCCATCAGAGTCCATGACTGTACGTTTATCAGCTGGACCAGCTTCATCTTTGTCAGTCTCTGGAAGTGTAGCTGAGGCTTCATCAGCTGAGGATGCAGTGACTGGACCTTCGTCGGCTGAAACAGCGTCATACAGGTCAGTCTTGAGAGATGCTGTTGAAGCTTCATCAATAGAGGTAGAGTTGACTGCAGCTTCATCTGCTGCACCAGCAGCAGCATCAGAGTCATTTCTTGGAGGTGCAGTTAAAGCTCCATCACTTGCAGATGTGGTGACTGGACCTTCGTCAGCTGAAACAGCGTCATACAGGTCAGTCGGTACAGGTGCAATAGATACTTCATCTGTGGAGGCAGAGGTGATTTCAGCTTCATCAGCTGCACCAGCGGCGCCATCTGAGGGCTCATCATCTGGATCTCTACCATTTGAGCGACTTTCAGCTGAATCTTCTTCACTTGAATCAGCGTCATTCAAGTCAGCAGTCAGAGGTGAAGCTGAAACCTCTTCAGCTGCAGATGGAGTGACTGGACCTTTGTCAGCTGAAACAGTGTCATACAGGTCAGTCTTGAGAGATGCTGTTGAAGCTTCATCAATAGAGACAGAGGTGACTGAGGCTTCATCAGCTGCACCAGCAGCAGCAACAGAGTCATCTGTTGGAGATGCAGTCGAAACTCCAGGAGTTGTGGTGACTGGACCTTTGTCAGCTGAACCAGCGTCATACAGGTCAGTCAGTACAGGTGCAGTAGATGCTTCATCTGTGGAGGCAGAGGTGACTGCAGCTTCATCAGCTGCACCATCTGAGGGCTCATCATCTGGATCTCTACCATTTGAGCGACTTTCAGCTGAATCTTTATCTCTTGATTCAGTCACAGCAGAGTCTCCATCTCTTGTAGTCGGGATGGCAACTGTGTCCACTGCTGCTGAGCCACCATCATCTTGTGGCTCTTGATGACTTGTAAGAGCAGGTGAGGCCGTCTCACTGGATGAAGCATGATGACAAAGGAATGAATGAATGAATCCTTCAATCAATTTACCATCAATCCATCCACTAAATTTTCTATCCAACATTACATTTCATCTAGTAACTGTATTAACTCAAACACATAATCACTTACTGAGAGATGGCATCATCATCGTCACCCCGTAGGCTCATGGTTATAAACAGGTGACCCAGAGCTTGACTTGGGGTTATTCTCTTGTGAGGATTCAGACACAGCATCTGCTTCAGCAGGCAAACAAACTCTGTCCTTTCCTCAATCTTCTCTCCCTCTGGGTACAGCTGCATTTGGAAACAAAGTCATTGGTTGCTCAGATGAACTTCATAACTCCCAGAGTATTGCTGTTAATTCAGTATTTATTTTATTTGTACTTGTACAGTAACGTGAGGACCACCTACCATCACAAGGTCATCCAGGCTGCTGAACCTTGCTGAGCTGCCTCTGTGATTTTGGGGCGGGAAGCCAGTCACAGCCTTGTGCTCATCAGCCGTCTAAAACAACAAAGAATATATGTGAGGTACTTTTTCATAGTTTATACCAAATCAGGGGAACAATATCCAACCTGCTTTAAGTGCTGCAGGACAGACTTTCATACCTTTAGCCTCCATGCTGGCTTTGTGGAGTCCTGGTTCTGGCTGAAATAGAGCAGCGTGTGGGTGCCGTCATCTAGGACCTGGTTCTCCGGCTGACCCAGTGTCTGCACCATAGTCTTCATCTGGAGAAAGAATATATGAAATCACATAAGCCAACAAGATACACCATATTTCTGTTAGTTTTTGGACATGGAGCCACACAAATAAATCCAGGTGTATTAGATTACGCACCAGGTAATACTGGCACCGCTGAGGGAACGGCACACTGCCAAGGTACAGGGTTGCCAGAACACCACCCAGAGACCACATATCTGCAGCCTCTGAGATGGGAAGACCCAGAATCACTTCAGGAGACCTGAGGGAGGAAGAAGAGAAGCACATTTTAGAACATGTTATAAACAATTCCTGCACAGTTTGACAAGTCAGCAGTAATCATGTTTGTGATGTTACAACTTAATGAGAAGATACTAAAATAATGCAAAGTATGTAAAGTAACATGAGTGTGATTGTTCAGTCACATTAAATATATCAGTTACAGTCATGAAAGAATGATGTAAACCATCAGAAAGACAAATCTGTATCTCACCTGTATGCGACAGGCTGCATGATGACGCCACGCTTGACTTCAGCAGCTTTGATGGCTGAACTAAAGTCAATGAGTTTGACTCTGAAGGGAGTTTCTTTCTGGTTAACCAGCATGATGTTTTGTGGTGTGATATTTGTATGAATCACACCAACAGTCTTCAAAGCTCCGAGTGCAGAGACCAGCTGAAGGGACAGAAGAAGAAATAAAGACGCCATAGTTGGAAGTCTGCAAGGTTCTGAAAGTTGTTGTTCAAAAGCTGGTGCGCTGCTTCCATTGATGCACATATATCACTGCTTTTTGAGAGAAGGATCAGAGCCACACACCTGTTCTGTGATAGATCTGATTTGCTGAAGAGAGAGCGGGTTGCCGCGTCTCTCCTTCAGCAGCTCGTGGAGATTCTTGTCCAGCATTTCAAATGCAAGACACATCTTCCCCATGTGTTCGAAACTCTCACAGAATCGAACGACGTTGAGCGGATCAAGACCACGGATCATTTTCAGCATGGCCAGCTGGAGAGAAACAAGGAGAAATTAGACAGTTGATACAGCGAACAGTTAATGCTAAATATGTAATGTAATGTGCTGCTCAAAGACTCAGAAAGACTCAGATGATCCACCTCTCTGTTGGGCTCCTGGGAGTCATCGCTCCTCTTCTTGAAGATCTTGAGGGCCACAGTGTCTTTGGTGTTTTTGTCTTGACACCGAGCGACTCTGCTGAAGAACCCGTCAAACATGAAGTGCTGAAGCAGGTATTCACTCCAACTGCTTCTCAGCACGTCATTGGGTTGTAGCTCTGAGTTAACAGGTGCTTCAAAACATGGAGAGAAAATGTAAATCACTACGTTCAGTCAACACATCACGTACGAACACACAACTATACTATCTGGAGAGGACGAGTTCCAGACCATTTAAATGACGAGCCTCCTCAAAGAATGACAGATTAGTTAAGAGCATTAAACTGAGTACAAAACCAACTCTGTAATCACAGCACATCATCAATGTGTTAATATTGTGTTATAAATGGTCACAAGTCCTTTCTGCAGTTTTCACTGAATTGTACATTTTTGTAAAAGTAAAATTTCTCTTTTGACATCAAGCTCAAAAGTAGATTTCTTTCTTATACAACTGTATTTGGTCTAATTTAGATGAAAACAGAGCATGTGGTCTGCTCCTTTAAATTTACACTTAACTGTGAGATTTTTACCAACTAATATAATTTAATATTAACCTCATTACAAATAATACCTGAAAAACAGATGTGACACCATATGTCAACATATTCAGTAGTATCATGACTTTTTCCAGTGTTTAATATGAGAACATGTTGGTGTGTTTAGTCTCTCACCTCTTTTCTTTTCCTCTCTTCTTGAGGTCGCTGACGACCGTTTTCTGTTTCTATGCTTTCGCATGTTTCTATGTCAAGTTTTGCTAATTCAAAGGAAGCGTAGCGCAGATTGACTTTATGTTTCTCGTGTCTCCTGTCTGAACAGATGATACTGAAATGATTTCTGGCTGAAGTTCTCACTCATAAGCCTGTTCTGATAGAATGCAGCTCTATGATGTTATACTGTAGAAGAACTCTGTCATTTTCTGGAATGTCAGAATGTTCTGTGATAAAAAAACAACAAGTTTATCTGAAAACAAGAGAAACACATACAGACTGAAGCATACAGAGTTTGGTTGGGGCTCTGTGCTACTTCCTCTTCAGGAAGAAAATCAATGTGATTTTGACTAAAAGTAAAGTCACTTATCCCGCCATACATGCCAATAAATAAGTAAAACATTTAGCCCTGCTTCAGCTCAGATAATGATTATTGCCATCATGAATTACTTTTTCAGGATTTTTTTCCAGTAACTAATAATAAGTAAGTTATTCTTTAGTCTTTACACTTTCAGAAAATAAAAAAAAAAAAGCACATCACAATTTCCCAGAAGACTTTTTTTTTCTTCCCAAATTGCCTTTCGTGTCAAACCAACTGAACTGTCCAAAACCCCAAAACTTCCAGCATCACATATAAACATATGAAACAGAGAAAATAAACAAATCCTCACATTTAAGAAGTTTAAACCAGTGAATATTTTGTGCTTTCTAATGGCAGTGAAACTTAAATAATTAATGAGTTATCAGAAATGTTGTCAATTAATTTTCTGTCCCTAAATTAATCATTGAATTGATTGTTTCAGGACTATTTTTTTTGTATTTTGCTGCATGTCGGTGTTTACTGTGATTTCATTATGTTATAAAAATACTGTATTTAATTTAACCATTAAATTTGTGAAATAGTACATTATATTTTAGAAGTAAAGCTCATTATAATGAAATGTTATTTCATCCTGATTCCAGCACTTTTTATTTCATGGCAACATTTTTTCTCAATGCCTGTTTCATAATGCCACTTTTCATCACAAAGCTCTTTCCTCTCGCCTTACAGTTTTTGAAGTTTGAGTTTTACAGTTTTTCATCTCAACACATCCCTGCTTGACCACATTAATACAAAGATCAGTGCTATTAACTATAGTGATTAGACAGCGTAGTGCACTTAAAGTCTGTGTAAAGGAAAATCAGTGATTTCTTTTTAAACACATTATACGTCAGAAAATAATTCCTGAAAACGTGAGAAGTCTGTGAACTATGTAGTACTAAATTGTGGAGTTACAGTGTTAAACTGTTTTTCACTATTTCTGTGTTCAGGATTTTTTGGGCGGGCCTGAAATGGTGGCTCTATGACGTAGAGGGGTGACCCTCCCCCACTACATAAACACTAGAGTGCACATACTCATTGTTACTATTTTTACACTGGGTAGTTTTACACACTTTCGTCAGACACAACCGGGATTCACTTCGGATAATCTGCTGTTACTGGTGAATGGGGCAATTTTCGGTCAATGTTAGCAGTCAAGGAGTTAGTCTAAACACAGCTGAAGTGTCCATTGACGGGTGGAGCCGGCAGCAGCTACAGCATTTTAAACTTCTTTTCAGCAGTTATCACAGTTAAAATGTAATTTTTTAAAGATATTTTTTAATAACATATTTCTCCCCGCAGTTGGCTAGGGCGGTTATGTCACAGTTGTGAAACTTTTGAATGACGAATTATACTTGCTTGTTTCTTGAGATCTGGGTTGTGTTTTAACATCATTTGTAAGGTCTTGTGTTATATATATTGTATTGGCCTTTATTAATTTCTAAGGTTTAATTTCATATTTATTGATTTTTAGGTGAATCACACACATGGTCAGCTCTTTTTTAAAATTAAATGATGGATTTTGTTAATATATTGTTTGTTAATTTAGTGACCAGGTTTCCCCTCTGGGGATTAATAAAGTTTTCTAAACTGATCTTTAAGGGAAAAGGATGATGAGTGAAAATAGTTATGTATTTATATATTTTTTTTTGATCAGTTGGCAGATTGTTTTGTATATCATTTGTACTGTACTATCTTTATTTGGTTGGAGTTGGTTGCAGCTGCCTATGTGACCACCAGGTGGCCCTGTCATGTCAGGGACAGAATAGAAACTGAATGACAAAAAACTTGTATATGCAGAAGGATTTGTACTGATACAGAGGGTGCGGGTTAAGAGTGCACTCCCCAGTCTTCCAAAAACACAAACCTCTCTTGGGTCAACTCCTGTATTTTGGTTCTCTGTGACTTGACTGACAGGGCAACCCGCCGGCTGGATTAACTCAGTTGAACTCCTGTGTAACCTCCTGGGACCCCAGCTGCTATCAGCAGTTCCCATGATGCTAAACTCAGTCCAGGGCAAGCGCAGAGGAATGGCCCTCTCACACTGACCACGCTGGATACTAGGAAGAGACCCGCTAATGTCCCACTCAGCACTGAGTCATGACAGGACAGCATGGAAGGCAGCTCCCTTATTGGAGAGCAGCAGCTGGCTTTTTATCAGGGCTCGAACAAGACAGCAATTCATCATGGACTATATTTGTTGAACAATGTTATTTGCTTGTGTGTGTGTGTGTGTGTGTGTGTGTGTGTGTGTGTGTGTGCGTGTGTGTGTGCGTGTGTGTGTGTGTGTGTGTGTGTGGGTGTATATATATCCATATAGTGGCAGTAATGTGTGCTTGGAAAACTACATGTGTTGGGCAGTTTATGCAAGGCAAGTTGCTATATCAGATTAGTAGCAGAGAATTTCTTATAGTAGATGTGTGTTTGATAGTGCTCAATTCTGAGTATTCCCTCTCCCTCTTGTATAACATGTCAGTCATAAGCCATTTGACCCGGGTGATACATGTGACTCCCAGGAACCAGTAAATCAGAAGTTCAAACGCAGACTGGTGATGTGTCATACTGATACAGTAGATTGTACCCCCCCTCCCCCCTCCCTCCTTCGCTCCAGTGTGCTTGCCAAGAAAGTGTATTGCACAAAATGCAGTGATTGAATGACCTGCTGGATAAGCAGGCCTACAGGATCGTCTTTTACATGAATTCTCTGCTTGAACTGATAAGTTACACTTGAGATTGAACCAATTTATTGTAGATTCCTTGAGAAAGTCCCTCGCCTTGTTCTGGGCTCTCTGCACAGCAACATCTAATTTGATTCCTTGTGACATGTCGTCCGCGAGGGCCAAGTCCTGTGTGTCCTGGAAGAGCTTCGAACTTCCCTGCATTGTGTGTGTGTGTGTATTTGTGCGTGGCTGCCAAGTCCTCCACGGATCCCATACTCAGCTCACATGTTTCCTGTCTCAGACAACAACTTAGCCACAACCCCCCCTCCTCCCCCCAGCAAAGCACACTGAGTCTGTCTGAGTTTGCTGTCTGCACCTCTTCTCCAGTTTGTCTCCCTAATAAATACAATGTCTGTCTAAAAGTCAGTCATTTAGTCTTATCAGTTCTACAATTTATTATCTTCTTATATATTTTTTGTATAATATTAAAGCTTGATTCTGATTTTGATTCAGTAACAGTTTGGAAGGATTGTGAAATTTAACTGGAAGATTTTTGCACTTGTCTGAGAAAAAATGAGCTGCTAGGTCGGTTCAGTGTATTGAACTTGTACATCTCAAAATCAAGACCATATTTTCCAGAAACCCCAGACATCCTGTCTCAAAGGGTATGTTACCATATGTCCTTGTCTCTGCTCCTGATGTTGGTCCACAGGAATTTGGTTCAAAGCACAAAAAGCATAAAACAAGCATTTACCATCAGTGTTGCTGGGAAAACACATTTCTGTGTCCGTGCCATAAAGTGATTCTTCTTTGTCATGCAACAGTACTTACAATGACCTTTCAGTCTCTAAATTAACCTGGTAGTGATTTATTGATGTTAAAATGCTACACACGTTTACTTTAATTGACTTGTCAAGAATAGAATTTAGCATTGCACCTGCCCGTCTCTTCATTTGTTTGCTGGTACTTCTGAGAACAGAAGTACCAGCACTTACATGGAAGTATGTGAAGTGTGAACTTCAAAAAGCCAGTTGAATCCAAAGTTCCTTTAAAACAGTGATTGCATTGATTCCTTAAAGGTCACGGTGTCCTTACAACAAAGACAAACTTAAATGACCACTTAAACCACAAACTCATTGCCACATACTACAATATAAATTCAGGAATATTTTCTCCAGCTCTGAATTGTTCTCTCACTGAAACTTTTTATAACTGACAGATGGACATTTCATGACAGCCTACATATGGATGCTAGCAGCTCAGCTAGCAACTCAGCTGTACTTAGGCACAGCACCGCTGTGACCTAAATGCTAACATCACCATGCTAACATGCTTGACAATGCTAACATGGTGATGTTCAGAAAGAATGTTTACCTTGTTCACCATTTTACTTTTGCATGCTAGCATTGCTAATCAGCACTAAGTGCAGGTGAGGCTGATGGGAATGTCATTTGTTTTATAGGCATTTGATCATAAACCAAAGTAGTCTATTGGGAAAGAATATAATTTTGACCTGATGATGGCGCCAGATGAAAAGTGAGGTGATCACCAAAGCTATTATAATTCATCTTCAAGGGGATATAAGCGTCTGCACCAAATTTCATGGCAATCCATCCGAGTTGTTGAGATATTTCAGTCTGGACCAAAGTGGTGGACTGAGTGAGCAATAAACAGACGTTGCCATCAAATTTAAGTGTCTTAGTAAGATGTTGACAGCTGAAAATCTGGGCTAAGATCTGGTGACCATAGCACATGATTCACATCATTTTCATTCTCAACAAATTATTCAGTGACTCCTTGTTCCCATTTATTCAGGTTTTCTTTTTAAAATTTGTCACCCATCTGTATATCTTCACACTTACCCATCAGTTGGTTTTCACAAACTGTGTGTAGATTTCTTTAAGTGGTCTTGCATAAATCAGGATCATCTACACCTCATTTCTTGGATATTTCACACCAAGCACTTTATACCACTTATGCCACTTTCTTTAAAATCCCTGCTTGATCAGCCACAGAGGTGCAATGCAAATATCCTCAGTGGGCATTACTTTGGAGCATACGAGAACTGTTGATGGCACTGAGGCATACATAAAATGTTGGAAAATTCGACAGCGCTTCGAAAAGGCGACACAGTCGCGTACATTGTAAAGCAGGTGCAGATGATCAGTATTTAGAGTCATGTTTATGAAATTATTTGCCTGTTTTGGTTAGAAACTAGTGCACACTTAAGACGCTAATGCAGCTTATTTTATCTGCAAACATTTCCACAGCCAATATACTGCCATCTTAACCCTAGGGATGCACACACTGAGCTATCTATAGTCACATATGTGTAATGTAGTACAACCAACAGCACACAAAGAATAAACTTCACCCCTTTTCTGCTCCCTTAAGTGTATCTGTCTATTATTAGGCTGCAGCGAGGGCCAGAGGACCTGGAATCTTCTGGAAGCATCTATCATCAGTGTGTTGCTGTGCTGGACACGACAGGAGATGCAGGGATATCTGGGGGAAGGCTAAACCACTGCTACAACAAAGTGCAATAAATACAGTATGCAGCAATTTGTCTTGGTTTCTTCACTGACACAAAGAGTTCTAGTGATTACAGGGACCACTAGAGGTCACAGGTTTGATCATTGTAGCAGCCAGCATGTCCCATTGAATTGTCTGAATATCTTCTTGCACTTTGTGAATCGATTTGCATAAGTGTCACTACAAATGCCCAACATATTGTACATTGAGTTCAAGAACTCTGGAGGCTTTCTGCATTGTGGCTCTCCATCTCAGTTTCACTCTCTGTCTCACTTACATGTACACACATACATCAGCAGTAATGTGCACGTATGCCCTCATAGTGAGATACAGTATGCACACACTTACACACCACATACAACCCCCGACTTCTCCTACAATGTTCTCATGAGCAAATAGCATGCAAGTCATACAACACTGGGTGCTCAGTTTCAATCATCTCACACACACACATACACACACACAAACACACACACACACACACACACACACACACACACACACACACACGTGCCCCGGGTGCACACAGCCCTCTATGTGGTTGTGGCCGTGTCCAGTATGGACACATTGAGGAAATTCTTCCCTCCCAATTTCCCGGGACTGAACTGGGAGTGACCTGGTTGGCAGACACACAGCCCCGATGGAAGGAATGTAACTCAACTCCCTCCGCCTCACCCCAAACACCCCCCCTCCTCCCCCCCTCCCCTCCATCTAGCAGTCTGCTGGCCCAGCTGTGTGAGGACAGAGAGGAAAAGAGAGAAATATAGGGTGAGCAGGATGTTGTCTTTTATCTCTTACCAATTCATGAAATTTCTCACTGTGCATGCAACAACAACAATATAACTAAGACCGATATGTGTCACAACAACAGCAAAAACGACATTAAGAACGGACAAAGTGTAATATGAAAGTAATAACAAGACGCAGTAGAAACAACAGAAACATAAGCAACCACATAATCATCCATAACTCCACAACAACTCCATAACAACAATAAACTACAGCAGAAACAATTACAGAATGTTAATATTAATATTAAGCTCAAAACAAAGCTAATGTTAAAGCCTAATGATGTGTTTACATCCAATGAAAGTGATTCTATAAACCAGTTAAGTTGTAAATACCTCTGACAGCATCATCCAAGAAGTAATTACTACTACAAGCTTTAATTAGCCTTAAATGATGAAACTATACCCTAATGTAAAGATAATCTAATAAACAGACACTATTTTTACCAACACGCTCGACTCTGCCTGTCATAGCTTAATGCACGGTAACTATTCATTCTCGGCTTGCATCTCTGCAGCAAGAAATTCACTTTTGAACTGGAAATTAATATTTAAAGCTGCTCTAATCGATATTTTTATATTAACTTAATGACTATGCTAGTTATAATGTGAAAGGGGTTGCTTGTAGTGACAAGATCACAGAAAATTACCACCTGGCTCTGCTGTTTCCCTCAGCTGTAAGGAGTGTTTTACCATCTTTTAGCTCATTGTTTTGGTATCACAGCCCACAACTTTACTGTTTAGGTTCGCTCTCACCACTCTCATCAGTGTCGTTTCCAAGCTGCAGCAGCGTAAAAGCTCTGTTAAACCGCGGCAGACAAAGTTAGCGACTGGCTGGTGAACACAGGAGAGCATTTGGCAGCTAAAAAGATTAGATATTTTTCTCCAGTGTTGGTGGAGACCAAAATATACAGTAACTAAAAGCAGAGTGAATATTGGACTTACATTTGCAAGGTAGACAAAACATGACTCCAAATAAATGCTAATGATGCTCTGCGTCTGCTGGATGTCTAAACTGGCTATTGTTTGCTAAGAAGTTTGCCTCAGCGAGTCTAAAGGTATTTATATATCACCTCATAAATATATCAGTTTAAAAGCTCCCAGATGGCCAAAAATACCATTGATTCAGATTGAAATGTACTTTTTTACTGCCATATAACCAACCAGATAACCGTTGAGAGTGTTACACTCATTTGTAATACTGGTCATTTTGAGGTGTCCGGTGCTGTGAATGCTTGTCATGGGAGTCCTTATCATCACTGCCCTTCATCCCACAACACCAATGCAATACAGACAAAATACAGCTGATCTGATTAAGGTATATAGGTAACAACATGGCCTTTCAGTTTGGCACCACCCTCAGGCCAAACTTTAGAATGTTTTTGCCTCCCAAGTGGTATCTTAGTGTAGCGAAGTCTCTCAGTTTTGTTTTCGGATCATTACAGCCTTCTTAGTGTAGGCTTTTTAGTAGCCTGCTTTTAGTCTTCTTTGAAAGCGTTTCAGCTTAAACTGTCATAACTTTCCATTTTGTTCAGACTGATTTACAGTTTATTACACTTGGACGGTACACGTGGTTATTGAAGCACAATGTGGCCGTTAATCATGATGCAGTTTGAACCTGAATCATTCTGGTTATAGGTCTGTCTCTCTGACCACTGGGCCAGTCTGCAGGGTCAAGTGAGAACCATTGCGGCCCTTATGACTCAGCAGATGGTGCGGTATGCAGCACCACCCTCTCACTGCCCATGTGCCTGCAGCAGTACGCTGTGTTCTCTAATGACATTTAACTCATCTAGGCCGTCATATTAGCCTGCGCCGTGGGAATCTCATCTTTCCAAGCTACAGATATAAAAGCCAAGAATGTCAAGTTTCAACTGGACAGGTTGTCCTGCAAAAATGTCCCATTCAGCAAGTTATACAATGCAGGTTTGATTCTATAACCACAAATATTGCAAAAATGAAGTCCTTTTTTGAAAGTAGCTTTAAATGTAATTCTACAAATAAAAATTTGCTGTTTCTGTCGTACTTCCATTAAACTGTCAGCTTTATTGTAGAGCGATTGAAATAATGGTGGCGTGTGGCAGCCTGCCCTGAGTGAGGTTTTCGAGGTTCAGCTGTTTGGCAGGGAGGGCCAGTGGATTTGCAGAGCTGATGTCTGGATGCCTCTTTCTGCTCCAGACTCCCTTGGTGATGTCCCCCCCCACCCCCACCCCCCAATGGCCTTTTATTGGCTCTGCGGGCCTCCTGTGGTCCTCAAAGGCACTCCCCGAACTCTAACATGATACTCTGCCCCCAACCCTGCCACCTCACCCCTGCCCTTATCTGTTGCCACAGGGGAGGAAATGGCATAGAGGGGCTAGAAAGTGGCACAGTATCATTATCTTCTTTGTACATCTCTTTCTTCACTTTGGTTTCCTCACGACACCTTTCATGATAGCTATCTGGCTCAACTTCACACCTTCAACAGGGTCTGTATACTTAATAGGGTCATCAACTCACTAAACTCTAGGCTATGGCAAAGATGTAGCTTGTATCAAATTATCTGTGGACAAATGAAAGCAATGACTGATTGACAGGACATTATTACTCAGCTGCTGCTATAATTAGACGTAGTTCCCGAAAATAGCGGCTAAGAGTGCTCAACACTATCACCAGACAAGAACAGCCATGTTGGACGATTCTGCAAAACCAAGAAAATGTAACAACAGCATTTTAAAATTCTGTGCACGCAAAACCACGGTATGGTTATGGTTAGAGAAAGATCAAGGTTATGGCAAATAAAATATGATTAACGATGATTATGATTAGCAACTAAAACACTTTGTTAAAGGAAGAGTTTGACATTTTGGGTAATCCATTGTATTGCAGACAATTAGATGAGAAGATGGACACCACCCTCCCACAGTGGTATATATCTTCTCATCTCACTCTTGGCAAGACAACTGATAAATGTATTTCTCAAAATGGTAAACTATTGCTTTAAAGTCAGAGAAAGATCATTACGGTTAATAAAAAGGTAAGCATTAAGCATTTTCAGGTCTGTGATCAGACACGAAGATGTACACATTCTTTCACTACACCGAACTCCACACACATACAATCCACCTTGCTACTTAAAGAGCAAACCACTACATTAGCACAGAATGTTGGCACTAGATGTGAATTGTAAGTTGCGAATGCGCCCAATATAATAATATAATAATAATTCCTTTACCTACAAGGCAGCTGGATTCACAAGATCACAGTTCAGTGTATCAAATCATCTGGCGGGTCAGGTTAGTAATGCTGAGGGTTACTGGGCTGAAATGATCACCTGATATCTGAATTGGGATATAGAATAAATGACTTGATTCATTAAAATGATCTTTGATCTGATCTGATCTTTGATTAAAATGATCTTTATGTTACTGATAAGATTGTTTTGGACTCTCCACCCCCTAAACGAGATTCCTCCACAACCCTCATGGTTATGTCTTTTTTGCTTGTGTAACCCTGTTTATGTGCATCTATTTGCATTGATTGTTAAGCACTTCCTCTTGTGCAACAACTTACTTTTCATAGGCAGGGTGTGTCAGCATCTTGGTGGTTGTAACCATGGTGATGGCAGCTGGTCTGAAAGTGCTGCTTGCTGCCTCTGCTGTCTGTGTTACACTGTTGTGTGTTATATCATGGTCATCGGCGCTAAGCCCTGCTCTGACCCCTGGCATGCTACACTAGCCTCGCTGAGCAGATTCCTATTCATCAGCAGCCAATCATATACTGTAAGACCACACAAGCACATACTTATACTTATGTATACATGCATGCTTGCCGACTTAACACACATGTTGGCTATATTTTGCCCTGCAAACTCATGTGTGCGCGTTCTCAGCTCAGATCAGCACTTGCATGCACACTGCATGACCTCTAGACTAGTATAGGATTTCTACTGCTGTTACAGTGCATATTGTAGTCTAGTCTGCAAGCTATTCTTAGCACTGCTATAAGTGAAAACACGAGGAGGAAAGTTGGAAGGTTTTTAAGGCTGCAGATCAGATATACGCTGCATACTTGTACAAATCATCAACTTAGATATCTGATGCACCGAGACAGAAATATTCCTACGCTGTCTTACTTTGTTTCCGTCTGTTTTTGTCAAAGACATTGAGGGTTTGCAGCCCTTGACTGAAGTAATTCCAAGTAGAAGGCAGATATATCTTTGTTTCCAACAACACATTATAGCCCCCCTTACTATCATTATAGCACTAGAAGCTATAGCTCTCAAACTAGCTACATCACTCACATCAAAACACAATTAAAAACACCCAGTTGTGGACGCCCAGGATACAAAAAGTACAGGCTGTGGAGGAGAGGCGTGGAGGCTTGCAGCGTTAGGGGAATTGGCCATTCCCAAGCTGGGACAAGAAGGGGAAAGTCCAAAAAATAAAAATAAAACACAATAATAAAAACCAGCCATTAATGGCATTTATTTGATCCTGTATCAGAACTGACAGCAAACCATGCCACAGTTTTTCATTACATTTTTTTCCTGCCAGAGGATCAAACTGAATGAGTTGGATAGCTTCTAGCTGTTTTGACTCCATAATTTAACCACCCATTATGAGGTCAACAAATTCAAAATAACTTTTCTGTTGGTAAACACAATATATCTGCATGTAAAAAGTTCACCAAAGTTGAGCTCAACATGAAAGCAATGCAATGGTTCCTTTGAATCTGGTGTGAAATATTATATATACTGTCACAAATACTGGTGTGACTGGTTTTAAATATAATCTGCTGTCCCTATGTTACCCAGCAGCAACTGTATGTGGTTAGTGTTAAAGTGTTTAGTGTTTCTAATCTGTGATCATCATAATTAGAGCTGAGTATCCAACTTCAAAATTTTTTGAGTATTAACTGAAATGTCTCAAAAACCTTCAAGTTCTGAAAATTTTCCTCAAGTGCCTGATCAGATATTTAGTCTTGACTTGATTTATTCTTTGATCAGATTGTCCCAATTTAAATCATAGTTTTTCCTAAGACTGCATATTATTTAGGCTAAGCAAATGCATTTGAGAAGTTTGGTTTATTTTGTTTAATAGAAGTAGCTAATAGAAATCACAAAGTTATTACAATTTATCCTGAGGGGAATGTGTGTACCAAATGTCACTGCAAATTCTTGTGATAGTTGTTGAGACATTACAGTCTGAACGAAGGTGGTGGAAAAATGAAGCCAATGCACAAGTATTTAATTAAAATTTAAAATCAAATTAATTCCAGATATAAAATCTTTTACAACAAAGGTTAAGTGGTAGCTAAAAGCAAACCAGAGCTGTACTCATTTTTAACTAATTGTATTGTTTTGTTAATTTTTCTTTCCTCTTCTTTCAAACTGTACATCACAATCAATGTATTTCAGTATGTGTATTTTATTGTACTTCCATATCTGTAGTGCACTGTGGCTTTTATGATGATGAAAGCTGTATATTTTAATTACACTGAGTATGTAAAGCCCAACTAGGGACAAGAGTTGAAAATTAGCAATAGCTATAAACTCTCTGTGCAGTACATCAGTTTCATGCTCTGTATTGGAACTATGTTAAATTGCATCGTCCCTATCAAATCAATTTTTTTTTAAAAAGTGCCAAAAACTGCAGTTCCTCAAATGGCCACTTGAGGCTCCAAAAGTGAGTCAATCCCCATAGAGTTAAAATTCCCAACTTTACAGCAGAAATAAACATGTTTACAGCCTGGGTCAAAAAACGGTTTTGGTCTTTGTAGCTAATTTCCCCTTTCACGACAACTGTGCGGGGGGTGAATTTTTATATATAACTCACCTGTTTAAATTTTATGAAGCCTTAAAGTTATGCATAATTAAGGACGTGGTCGCTTTGAGTGACAGGTTGCTAGCTGCTAGTTGGCTTGTTTCAGCAACCAGGCTTCATCCGGCCTGCCTCAGCTCCACCTTATTTTGGATTAGCCAGGAGTTAGGCAGAGTTAGGCGCTGCCAAGATGGCAACAGCCGGAGCCCCTCACTTTGAGCTTCAATACTGCTTTTCAGAAACTAATGTGTGACATCATAGTGGCTATGTCCATATTTTCTACAGTTTATGGGAGCAACAGTAACATTCATTTGGAGTCGTGTTTGCGTCCACCTGACATGTTTAAGTCTGTCTGCTGTTTGGTGCTACGCAGGTAGAATGCTGTTGGTATATCACAGCTTTTGAACTGAAAACAACTGTCTGCTGTGGCTGGAAATGAGTTTGATGACAGAAATGAGAGTGAACCAAATCAGCCAAAACAATAAAGTTGCGGGCAATAAATCAAAACAATGAACTGAAAGACACAAAAAAGCTCTGTAGAGCATAAGGGAACTGCAGAGTTGGGTGATAATTCTCAGTGGGTTCCTCACTATAAGAAACACTTTTCACATCACACTTGGTCATTTGACTTATTGTTAATATAAAAATTTTGATTGGTGCAGCTTGGAATACCATATGCTCATTTAATTGTAAGGAGATTGATAAATCTTAATATTCTTTGGTACTTTGCTGAATTCTGTCTTGTCATAAATATGTCATCACCCTCTACATTGCTACAGTGGATTAAAATCCGCTGTTAACATGCATAGTTAATAACACAGACATATGAGCGTATATCAGTATCTGCAGCCGGCCTCATGGCCTCGTCTCCAGCAGTCAATTAATGAGCACAACTTCCCTGAGTTTGTGGAGGTTTCTCATGGTGCCAGCAGCAGCCACACCCAAACAGCTGGAACGAGGACAGAAGAACACAGCTGGGAGAAAGACAGGGCGGGGGGTGGGGGGTGGGGGACACTTAGAAAACATACAGAGGTTCAGTGGCTAAAATGTACCGTTAATGCCCTGTGCAACTGAGTGTGCACTTTTAACCGCAGATTTGAGGGCACATTACAAGTGATTCAGAATGGTTATAGCATAAAAAGCCTCAGTGTATGTGCAAGTTTGTGTGCGTGTGTGTGTGTGAACAGGAACAATGCGGCCATTTATGGGGTGAATACCGCAGCCTTTAACAAGGGCCCTTAACATATTAACCATGTGACCCGCTTGAGCTCAGAAAATGTCTTGAAACAACCCCAGTCTGCTCTCCCGCTATACACCCCTACACCCAAAAAAGATACAAATGTCCAAGTATAGTTGATAAAACTTGTTTCAATATCTGAAATTTTCAAATTCTTAACCTTAAATGATTGTACTCAAAGACATTCAGGCAAATTTTATTATTCCAAACAAATGTGTTTCATAAAATTACATCAGGTCTGCACGTAATACTAGCGCAAATAGAGTTTAAGTATGTGTGAACGAGTGGGAGCAGCCCTGACCTCTGACCCATAGAGTACAAGCTGGGCCGCCTTTGCCCCATTCAGGCTGTGATGTCACCTCGAGTACAGAACAGGCAGTGCTGGAAAAGAAGGCCTGAAAAAAGAACTGAGGAACACGGTCCAGCAGAATAATTATATGAGAGAGGGAGTGAATCAGGAAATAGCTTTTGGTTTGGGAAACTCAAGAGTTTGAGGGAGCGCTGCCATGTGCTAAATGAAAACAGGATTTGAAAAAAAAGAAAGAGGAGTGCGAGAGAACACAAATAAAGCCAAAATGTTTTTTGTTTTTTTTTCTTGCAGAGGGGTGGCAGGGTAGCCAGTGGTCAGCGAGGAGAATATCCCTCAACCTCCCCTCTGCTGTCCTTCTCTTCCTTTGACTTTTCTCTACAAGAGTCCCCCCTCTCCATTAACCTCTCCTCCTGGCCTCCTCCTCTTCTTCTTTGCTTTTTCATTCTTTGTGTGGAGTTGGCTGGCAGGCTCTCGGCTCTTTCCTCTTTCCTCACACGTTTTAATGGGTATCTTCCCAATCATGTTTTTATTGCAGGAAATTTCAGCACACCACATTGCGTGAGCTGAAGGAGTGCTCCATTCTTAGCTCGGCACCGCCGAGTGCCAGGGTGTGTTGAGCTTGCCAGTGTGTGTGTGTGTGTGTATGTGTGTGTGTGTGTGTGTGTGTGTGTGTGTGTGTGTGTGTGTGTGTGTGTGTGTGTGTGTGTGTGTGAAGGGGTGGGGGGGTGGGGGGCAGGGGGGACTAGAAAAGGGGGAGGTGAGCTGGAGTGGCATTAGTTTCAGTTTGATGCCAACACTGAAGCCCTCAATGCCCCCTCCTCCTTCTTCTTTTAGTAACAATAGTGAAGTCAAGGAAGGAGGAGGTGGAAGCCATTGCGAAAAGACCCAAAGAAATGCAGTCTCTGACTCAGTACACTGTGGCATAACTTTACAGGAATTTTTACTCAGAAACCCCCCCTTTCCCCGCCCATGACCGGCACCATCACCAACACCCAACCTTTGACTACATTTGTGAGAGCTTCAACTCCTCACCTCTCCCTCTCCTCACTTTATTTTTTCCCCCTGGCAGCCTGGGTTTTTCTCTGAAAAGAAGGCCGTGGTTTTGGGCCTGCGGTTTAATTGAAATAATATTTGCTGTACTCCGCTGCCTCCCCGGCTCTATTCTCCCTTAACAACGGGCATTATTTTTAGCCTCTGTGCCGAGTTCTGTCATTTCCTGTTGCAGGGCTCGCTGTGCTTTCGACCACAAGCAGACTCAAACACTCTGTACCTCTGTGCTTTGCCTCCACCATCACACCATTCCTCACACACCCAAGCAGAGCGCGTCCACTGGGGAACTGTCCACGTCTTTACACGACATCCACCGCAGAGATAAACCAAAGACACTTGGGCTGTGATTCACCACTGTGTTTGATTTAGGACTGACACGCGAATAAAGTTGGTTAAATAACTTCACATGTTCCTAATGCAAATCAGCAATTCAGCTAACAAAACAGTGCTGTTTTTAACTAGTGCTCGGTCTTCAAATCTTTTTTAATCTCAAAAAATTACACACAATCCCATGTGCCTTTTTTTTTTAAAGGACCTGTAGATTCAGAACCAGCTCCATAGATGTACAGAAATCTATATTGACACTGGTACAAAGACATATTTTACAGTACACTATTCTAACCCATATGGTACAAACACAGGACCTCACATGCAGTGCAAAGAGAGAGTGCAAGACAAAGTTTGGACAGTAGACTATACAGATCACTCTACAAATATACATTCAACAGGCAGCAGAATGGCTGTGTGCATTCAAGCAGTGTGGATCACAGCATGGCTGCAGCTGCAGAGGGGATTGCAGTGAATGACCTATGCACTGAAATAAATGGTGATCCTCAGCTGTACTTTGTCTTTAGTGCTAATTAGCAAATGTTAGCATGCTAACATGTTAAACTATGATGGCGAGCATGGTAAACATTATACCTGCTAAACATCAACATCTCAACATTGTCATTGTGAGCATGTCAGCTTACATTAGCATTTAGCTCAAGGCAGCACTGCGCCGAAGTGCAGCCTCACAGAGCTGCTAGTTTAGTCTTGTTCCTGTGTAAATTTCACTGCCAGGAAATGATGCATTTAATGTTTCAGGTTTGTTTACAACATGTACAATAAGTAATGAATAATTAGCATGAGCAATGGTGAGCCACTGTGGTTGAACAAACCTGATTGACAAATGATCTCTGAGAAGTGAAGTACAGATTGGACCAAAGGTGAACTTGGATAAGTTTCATAGTTTTGGCCTTCATTTTTATCTGTTATGATAGATCTGGAAACATAGTGACATTGCTATGTTAAAATCTAGCAGGACAAGAAACAAGCAGTCAGATGATTAGAAAGGTTTTAAACAAGCCAAAATCTGAGCCTGATAATCCAAACCACTTTATTTGGCGTGAGTGCACTTGAAACATCTGAAATAATCCATTACACAGGAAAACTACGGTAAGTACAGTGGGTTCAAAATTTAACCAGAAAATTTAAAGAAATCTGTATAGGGTGATGGATGTTTAGGGCAGACAGTTTGGGTAGAAATTTTACCATTTGCATTTGCTTTCTCTTCAAGTTTGGCTGTGCCGAGGGTTTGTCTGATTGTGTAGTCACTCATGATTCTTGCCCTATCGCACTCTTTTAGTGTTCCCAGATCTTAGTAATTAACTATAAAATATGAGCCATGTTGTAATTGAGTGGCATTATCCTTCATTGATAAAAAAAGGATGAAACTTGCACACTTTATACAATATTGGATGAAGCAAATGTTTGAGTCAGATTACCTTGGAAAAAGTGCGTAGATAGAAAACTTGTGGCCAAAAGTCACAGGTTCAGATCTGCAGAGGCCCTTGAGCAAGTTACCCAACAATCAACAGCTCCAGTAGAGTTGCTCAATGACCTGTGGTTGTTTTGGGCAGCTCCCATGCAGGATGTGAAGCTGTGCCTTGCTTAGAAAAGAGCAGGGAGCTCCAAGAACCTTTTCTAGTCAAACAAAGATTACAAGAAACAGCAGATAAAATAACTGCTCAAATTTCCACTGGAGCGAACTACTTCAATGCTTAATAGCAAAGGTTCTGTTGAAAGCAAAAGTATGTGGTCTACAGAACATCCTGGTAGGGTATGTTGGTTGGAGACAGTTTTCTTAAAAGCACACACATAAAGTACCCTACAAATGTAGTTAGGCACAGCATCAACATCAACAACATTCATAGTGGATACATACTGTATGAGGTCAAGGAAGATCATTCAACACCACAAAAGCTCATATATTATGTTTATTTCCCTGGAGTTACATGTGTGATAGTTGCCAGACAATGTCACCAACATGTAAACAGCATATAGGGACTCAACGTCAGATCTGCCAGAGAAAATATATCAACACATGTTTAACAAAACAAGTGAACCTTCCACAACCTGGGTGGGTTGTGGTCATAAAGCTGGTGCCCCACAGCTGTGTGAGTCACTGGGAAACAGAGAGGGGCCAGTGTGACAGTTGAGTGGTGGTTCAGCCCCCCCACTTTCCCCAGAAGAGACCCTGGGGCCTGGATGAAAAGCCTCTGGGCTCCTTTGTGGTCATCCTTAGCTGATTCACTCTTCTGGGAAAGCTGGCTCAGAAAGGGAACTGCAAAACAGCCTTGTTTCTCACTGTCTTGTCTTGATCCCCTCTCATTCGCTTTTTTATCACTACAGTGTAGCATTTAGTTTAGTGTCTTGCAGCTGTTTGTTTTGGTTTTATGGCCCGCAACTTTATTGTTTTGGTCAATCTACTCTTGTCAGCATTTTTTTCCAGACTTAGAGGGTAGCATTTTTCAGTAAAAAACGCTCTTATAAACACAATATGGTACCTGCTCACCACCAAACAGCAATATAGACAGTTAGCGGCTAGCAGGTGAACATAGTGGAGCATTTAGCAAGTAAAGAGCCAGATATTTCCCTCAGGAGTTGGTGGAGACAAATACTGAGCTAAAAGGAGAGTGAAATGGGACTTGCATTCAGCAGGTGGCCAAATACACAACTCCAAATGAATGCTTATGTTGCTCTGTATCGCCTGGAATTGTAAAGGCAACTTTTTGCTAACACATTTACCATATCAGCTTTATAATTTGATGTCAGTGTTGTGTCAACTTGTTGCACTGCCTCCAGGTGGCCAAAATCAATCATTGCAGGTTTAAATCACTTTGGCCTACATGGGGGCAGCATATGGGTTGTAAAGGTTGCTAGCATGGCTTTAAACTCACAAGGTCTCAGTATGCTTCAAGGAAACTAGGCTGTATAACATATTGCCCAACCACGTCTAAAGACAAAATAGATATTTATATGTATTGACTTGGACTTTGGGTCAGTAACCCAAATTACCCCTTGGGGAAATTAAAACTTTACTCTACCCCAAAGTGTTTATACTGAATGGCCGCACATGAGGCCAAATAGCACTGCCATCATAGCGTCATAGTCATAGCTGGCTTCCCCAATCTTTTTCTATGAACTCTTTTGTGTGTCTTTGTGGTCAGTACGATAAATCGTACTCTGTCAGAACTGCCTGTTGAGCAGTTTAACAGCTTCGGAAACACACCTTTTCAACTTTGGGTTAGGGGGGCTGTGTAGTGCCATTTCTGTAACTTTCCAAAACCAACGATCTGACATTCACACCCAATTGACGCTGTGATTGTCCAGCTGTGTTTAGGCGAGAAAGGAGCCAGGCTTTGAACTTCTTTCTCTTGCTCTCTTTTTCATTCTTTACACAATTATTTAAGTCTGTTTTAATGTGAACAACAGAGTGCAACACTATGAATATCCTTCCAGGAGAAACTGTCCAAAAATATGTGTCATTATCCGTAAATTAAATGATATCACCCTCTCTATGATGACCAAGTTTTCATTCTGCCAGTGCGGCAGTTTGAAATAACTATAAACACATCCGATGTGGTCGGACAACAAACCATACGAAATAGTGCTGAACAAGCATAAACCGATCCTTAGAAGATCCAAAAAGGACTTTGTTTGAAGCATACTGCGGCCTATAGTCTTGTTTCAAACTTTATATATGTAGTAATTGTAGCCAACACTATATACCAGAAGGGTTGTTATGGGAATGATTTATTAACTCAATATGTGGTACACCATCATGTGTAGTAACTTTACTATGCATTCTTATATTTTACTTTAGCTGTAATGTGGTGCAACTCGGGCCAGTTAACACAAAAGTAGGCACAGGCCCAGTTACTTTCTTAACATCTACTGGAGAACCTAATACCCAGTGGATTGGAGCATCTTATTCATAATTCAATTAATTAAAGAGTGACCAGTATTCCCAATGCCAATGACCCAGGCAATACCCCGCCATAAGAAAATACAGCCCCACCACATATCCCATAGCTCTACCACAAGACCTATCTGAACCTTGCTCGCCTGTCCTGCTGCCTCCATAATGGTGCACCAGCCACCACAGAGGCCATAGCTTCAGCTCCAGGCCCATAGCTCCTCCACCACACTGCCTCTGCCTGCATGGGGAATGAGGGTTTAAATATAATGCTTGCATGTCAAGTCTTCAACGCAAGAGAGGGAGTGAGGAGGAAGGAATTTGTCAGAACTCCATAAACACATACATGGATTCAGATCCCAGTGCCAGCGCTCCAAGCGAGGAGAACTTTCCGGAGGCTCGCTGAGCGACGGGGAGGCCGAGGGTGAGAGTAAGCATGGCTGCTGAACGAACCAAGGGTTTATGCGGAGGCCAGCCAAGCAGCAATGATACACTGCACTGGAAGGGAAAGACACAGGGGAATGGGAGAGAAGAAAAGTGAGAGCAGAGAACCAAAGAGAACAGGATGGATAGGACACCCTTGCAATCTGAACTGGATATGTTCAGAATCAAAACATTGGTTAGGATGAGCGTTTGTACATACATACAGATATAGATTGAAAGATTAAGATAGGATCAGGGAGGGAGACGGTAATAGAGAATGAGAAAGCGCAAAGGAGGGGGGAAAGACAGGAATTAACAGGACATGCCCACTGAAATTTTCCATTGTCTCTGCCAGAGAACAAAAAAAAAAGAGGTCAGTCCAGATGCCGTTCACTGACTGTTCACATGTGGTCCAACTTCTCTGGAGCTGAGGGGTGGAGAGATTGACGAAGAAAAACGGTGTCGAAGAGGGAGGTTCGGTCAGGGGGAGGAGGGATATAAATGGGGGTTTGGCTTTAATCAGATTATGTGAAGCAGAACCTGGACTTCATTTGGCTAGCAGATGCTGGACAGGTGGGGAGTCAACTTTCAAGGAGGTCTAAGAATTTGTAGGGGGCAAAGGTCACAAGGTAAAGCTACCACTTACTGTAACCTGTTTGGAAGCACTTGTGATAAAGATCCAGCTGTATTAGTCCAGTCAGAGCTGAGTTATTGCTCAATCTATTTGTCAAGAAGCAAGGCAAGACAAAGCTAGAAAATTGACTGATGGATCTTGCGGTTCCTCTTTAAGCCCCTGTCTGCCTTGACTCTTCTGCTCCAGAGGATTGTGCGATTGGCCCTGTTGCTCTTGGCTTGGTTGTTGGAAGGGGAGCAGTCTCCAGGCCCGGCCCTCCCCAGCTCTCTTAGCCACTGGGAGGTGAGCTCGGGAGTGGGTGTAAAATACTGTCGGGCGGATATATTTCTGCTATGAAATAAGGATGTAAGCCTTGTGTGAGCGCACACCTGTGTGTGTGTGTGTGTGTGTGTGTGTGTGTGTGTGTGTGTGTGTGTGTGTGTGTGTGTGTGTGTGTGTGTGTGCGTGAGCGTGCATCTGCATAAGGTTAACTGGAGGTCAACACTCACTTTGCCGCCACAGACTTGGCAGCGCTCCAATGCTGGAAAAGCAGCAGCAGTGTCTCTTACTCGCTCTCTATGCTCTTCCTCCTCCTCGTCTTCTCCTTCTTGCCAGTTTACTGTAGTTTGCGTGCAGATAACATGCAGGGAGCCATGTGGTGTGTATCTGTGTTGAGCTCTGGGCTTAGCACTGTGTGTGGGGAGAAATGTGGGCTCAGAGCACGAGAAGTGAAGGAAATGAAAAGCCTAACTAGTTCACAAGTGAGACAGGAGTCAGATGAGCCCAAGAGAGTGTAACAGGAGGAAAGTTTCCCCCACACGCTGCCGCTGATTTCAGAAAATGGGGCTGTAAAACTGGCGTCATAGGTATTACCAGTACAGTCAAATCTAAAAATACAATCTTTCCACAGTACTAAATACATATTCCAACTTAAAGACATAGTTTAACATTTTGGGAAATACACTTTTTTTACTCGCTTTCTTGTTGAGATTTGAAAAGACTGATGCCACTCGTCCGCTCAATGTGAAGCTGGAACCAGCAGACGGTTAGCTTAGCTTAGTTTAGCTTAGCATAAAGACTGGAAACAGCTAGACTGTGTCCAAAGGTAACAAAACCTGCGTTCCTGCACCTCTAAACTCTCACTTAAGGTTTGTTCATACTTCTAATACCAACATGGACAGCTGCAGACTTACACATGGACAGGAACAGGCTGCTATACAAACTACAATAGGGGGGTCTGCAACACATGTGCACTCGATAACAAAATGGCAACCTCATGACAGCAACCTCTTACTAATTAACATGTTACATCTCGTTTGTTTAATCTGTACAAAAACCTGCATATAGTCACACCACAACTTTTGAACCCTTTAAAGACACGTTTTAAGACTACATCTTTAGTGGCGCTTCACTACCTTTGGACAGAGCCAGACCAGCCATCTCCCCCATTTTTATGCTAGGCTAAGAGCTGCTGGCTGTAGCTTCGTATTTAGAGGACAAATAAAAGAGAATCTATCAGTCGTCTCATCTAACACTCATCAACAAAGCGAATAAGTGTATCTCTTGAAATGTCAAACTATTGCTTTAATATCTATGGCATTTGACATTCATGAAATATTTTTCTGCGCTACAACATTTTCCACTTTCCCACTCACTGACACGCTAAAACAAACACACACAAAAAAAAAGTAAAGCGTGGCGAGTACATTGCATGCCAGAACACTAATGTGGAACCAGGCTATTTAAGCGTGTTGAATAAGTGTGTCTTACCAAAAAAGTACTGAGTTCGTGTGTGAACCCTCATTATCAAATGACATAAAAACACAAAATAAAGTTCTTGGCCAGGAACAGCAGACAAAACAAACCCTCTTATCTTGATAGCAGTGTGATGGTTCTCACCCTTGACATGTCTTTTGATGCTGCTGCCAACAACAACTGCTTATTGCAGCTCAATGTGCCAAGCAGAGATAGAGCTGTACTTAGCGTGGACGTCTGCACACTGGGCTGAAAAGGAGGCGTCTCAGACAGAGCTGACTGGGCCACGCTGAGATGAAATCTGGTGGGTCTGGTCTGCAGATAAACTAACAGGACCTTCATCATCTCCACTTTCATCCTCCTCCTCTCGTCACTGACCCACATCCAACTCTAGATTCCATAACTTATTGCTGGAGAGTTATTGCTTGGTTTCTATTCTGGTTGCGCCAGAAGGTTTAATGGGACTTGTTGAGGGTATGTTCTGAGAACATGGACGCAAGAGTACTGTTGTAAGTTTACGAGTCCGTTACTCAGTTTTGTTGCTTTCTTGTCCTCTCTTTGAGCCCACAGAAAGTCTCCTACCCTCAGCCTCTCTCCTCCTGGGTGAGCGTCAATTATTCATTAGCCTTGGGTAGCTAACTTGAAACCGATAACCCACATGCTATTTATACTTCATTTCAAACGAACAAATACTTAACTGTGAAGTTCCAGGGAGCTTGGTCGTGACTGTCTACATAGCCACTGGTGGGCACAGTGGAGGAGTTTGATGGTGGGTATGATGGGGAGGGAGAGGTGCGGGGTTCAACTATCTATTGGGGAGAAAGGTTGAACCAGCAGCAGCACGCCACAGGTGACCCACTTCTTCTTTGTTGGTTTTGCGGTACAGGTGACAACCCTTGAACTCGTCAATACTAACAACTGCTGGATGTGAATTTTGATTTTGGTAGCTTGCTTTGATTAAGCGAAGTGAAGTGGATGTTAGTTTTAGGCTTCAACACCTGGACCAGGACTCAGACCTGCAGCAGTGTGTTTTGTGATGAAGAAAATTTGTTTTATTTGAGCTGCAGAACAAGTGTATTCCCGTGCGAGTGTGCTGGATCCATGTTAAATGATTTTCTTGATAGGATATTGTAAGGTGAAATGTCGGAAGTGTGAGTTGAGTTTTTGAATCCTATTCAAACTGAAAAGGGGAGCAAATGGTGATATCCAGATATCATTTCATATTTCAGTGTTTTTCAAAAAGTACTGGAAAGTAATAATAGAATTTATAGTTTTGTCATATTTTGCTCTCTGAAAACCTGAACTTACGTTTAATAACATCATTAAATCTTTGGTGGGAATTTAACTCTATAGTGTATTCACTGATGACTGGAGGAAAAGCCATTTCAGTTGTAATGTACTGTAGGCAATTCAAAATCTTGAAATCAGTACTTCTTTTTATTGTCAAAAGTAAAAAAAACACCAAATATGTACTCAGGGCTGCACCATAGTACTACTATATGTTGCATACAGTCTGCCCTCATGAGCTACTTGGGTTGGGGATATGACAATGGATGCACTGTTTCAGATTGAACTGATTCATAAATACAGTTTTACTCAACATCTTAGGTAGAAACTACCTGCTTTGAATTAAAAATTACTTTTACCTGAAGCCGTCAGTGATCTGATTATGATGTGTCATGGTTATCAACACAGGGTTGGCAACTTTGATACATTGAAATATATTTCGTATTTACTGAATACTGAGCCCTGCAACGTCGAACTGAAATCGAACACACAGATGTTGCCTCGACCTCATTCACTCCATGGGCACTGCCAGGAATGTACTACAACATAATAAAGAAAACATACTCAGTATTATATCATGGGCCAGTGTGGATTACACTTAACAGTTTTATTTGGAATATTAAGACAATGAAGCATAAGCCAAGCACCAAAAGTGACAGCTACAAGTGTCGCATCATACGGCTCTTAAAAATGAACAGGTTATACTGGAAAACAACTGTTTTTTTTTTTTCTCTTTGAATGGTGAAGCAGATACACAGAACAGACAGTGAAATGTGAACATGATTATGCCATTTACACGCTCCAAATCCTACCTGACAGCAGAGGAAAATAAAAGAAGAAAGAAAGGAAAAAGCGAGGAAAAGCAGAAGAAAATTGGAACAGCGATATTCGTCTGACGACAGCTTGGTCAGCCTGTGGCAGTGGCTGTGGCCCCGGATTTAAAGGGCTCTTGTGATTGGTCAGAACGAATAAGGCGGTCTGGGGACACGGCGGTTCTGCAGAGTGACAACCATTAGTTCCCATCATTGTCAAGTCCTGTTGCCTCGGCACCCACATCCACACAGCAACCAATGTGCACATACAGCATTAAAGTGACAGAGGATTGCAACCATTGTTACACTACACTCCATTGCATATTAGGGAGAAGTAATAATGAAAAATAATAATTCTTTCATACATCTTTTTCTGTTTGCATATAGCACTTAACCCAGCTTTCTAAAATATATATGGGAAACATGAAAAAAAAAATGTTAAAAATATCTTTTTTTTTTTAATGTTAGTTTGTTTGAAACCATGAGTCGTACCGAGGTGGGGGTAGGAGTCCTACATCCAGGGGTTTTGCTGTAGTTTAATGGGACAGCTAGCGACACGGCCAGCCTGTCTCTCATCCAGACCAGACCCAGTGGTTTCTTGCCACAAACGAGGCTCTCATAGTGCAGCTAAATAGTGTCATACTAATGACAATATAAGGTCAAAATAGTTCAATTCACGGCATTTTGTTGATTTTTTTTTTTTTTTTTAAGAACATAGAATATACACGTAAACACCTATCTTTGTTTTTCACACAAGACAGGTGGTGCTGGCTAAATGTGGTCCATGTTTACACATCCCTGGCTTAGGGTGGGGTGATGGTGGTGGGGGGGAGGGGAGGGGTTGTGAGTGTGTGTCGATACCTGGGGTAGTGCAGGTGTCAGAAGAAGTGTTGACAGTAAGTGTGTGCAAATGTATGTGTGTTCCAGACAGTTAATGCACCACAGAAGAATAAAATGTCTTTTCATCGGGCTCCTATTACATAACTCCATCATTCATCATACATACAATGTTTTTTTGTTTTTGTTTTTTTTTCCTTCTTCTAAATCTAAGGGTTATATGGCAAACATGTGCTACGGTTAATGTCAGATATTTCCCATGGGGAAAACTGGGTTGAGAGGGTCTTGGGACTCTCCTTGCAATGGGCCTGCCTGAGAATAAGGGGGGTGGGACAGGGACAGAGGCATTGTTCATAGGAGTCACAGTCTCATCACCCCTCACAGTCAACTCTGCATCCCCCTCCACTGGAACCCTCCATGTGGCTCTGTCCATACACAAATATACCTCCCACACAACACACACGCATGCACCGAGTCTGCAGCATGGTGGAGAATCGAGCTCCATCGACACAGCTTACAATGCCTGAATTTACGTGAAATATTTCAGGACCACCGGCTTTTTCTTAACACTCACACAAGTCTCGCCATCTTGAGCTAATACACATACAGCGTGGTCCGCAAGTTTTCAGACAGTGAGGCATTTTCAAATTTTTTGTTTCGGTGCTGTACCTCGGCACATTGGTCATTACAAAGACTGCTTGGTTAAAAGGCTGACTTTCAAGTTTTGAGTATGTTTGAGGGTGTTCAAATCAATATTAGGTCAATAGGGTGGTAATTTCCATTTCATTACAATCCTGACATTTAATGTCAAAGAAAGCAAGCAATGATCCCAAAAATATAGACAAGGCAACAAAGGAGCCTGAGCGCCAAAACAGTGTGGTCTTGACTGGCCAAGTTAGTCACCTGACCTCAATCCATCTGAGGATGTCTTACATGATGGAGGACCAAACTGAAGGCAAAAAGCTCCCAAAACAAGCTTTATAGGGACGAAATGACTGCTGCCTGTGGGTAAAAATATACCCGCAGTGTCACAAAAAGAGTGCGTTCTAAACTGTTCACCCAATATGGATGTAAACACCCTCAAATTAACACCTAACAGTCATTTAAAATTCAATATGCTGGAGGAAAGTGCCAACACAACAAAAATGCATCACTGTCCTAATACTCACTGACTGCACTGTGGAACACAAGTACACAATTAAAGTGCTATTTACTTCAAAAAATCCCTAGCCCTCTGTGCCGCTGCCACAACAGGAAGCCAGGGCACTCAGTGAGCCAGCTCCATCTCTCCTTCTTGCTCCGTAATGTTAACTTCAGCCTAACATCGCCCTGACAGGGGTGGACAGAGTACAGGGGCCTTAAGTCCTCAACACCACAGTCACATCCACTTCAACACAGTGTTGTTAGGGATGTGGCTAGGTGGAGAGTTGGATATAATAATAATAATAAAAAAAGGTTTCCCTCAGTCACACAGCACCCGTAAAGCAACACAGAGTGGCCCTTTTAGTACCCAGTAAATTTATATCCCAACATGGTAATATTAGCCTGTGATTAGTGCCTGCGAGTGGGGTGGGGCACTGTGAAGGTCTGTATGCTATTGCTAGGCAGTAGCATGATAGACAGGTGGCAGAGATGGTAAGATGTGTGTGGGTTTTCAGATATATCTTTCAGTGTGGATGCTAAAAATCCTGAAACATAAAAGTGCACATGCAAGCGACTTAAATGCCAACCTCCCTCTTAACACCCCCCCGCAGCTCCTCTAACACATATGGGCAATTCACATGCAGTATTCAAGTTTTCTGAGAACAAAGTGCGGGGCAGTGGAAAATGTTTCGGACTTTTATGTGAGGAAATGTTCGGTAAATTCTGATCGATTTCACAGTGCAGTTGAGAAAGCAAATATTGGTTAGTGAGATTTGTGTTAACCATTATACCTACGCCAATTATCTCTTACCACCTGTATAAAAAAGTCTTGTTGCCTGCCTGATAAATATGTGAGAAGAAGATAACGGTTTGGAGAGAAAAGGTGTGCAATGTTGAGTTTCAGGGTTTGGTTTTCAGGTGTGAACTTGACAGAACCGAGTTCTCCCCCGAGAACATGTTTTAACAAAGAGCAGTCTTACATACTGAAGTATGGAGCTAGCTTTGACTTGATGGTAAAGCTTAAATATAATTTAGCTTAATTTTAACACTACTGAGCACAGCAATAAGCATAAGCCTACTAGTTAATACACATAGTTGGTAGCTGGCTTTGGTCACAGACTCTTAGATATTCATGGGCAAAAAAAAAAAAAAAAATGCACTGACATTTGTTCATGATTCATCCTCACTGATGAGGATTCAAATAACCTTTAACATATGGGTGGGCTGATAGACGAAAGAGCACAAATACACACAGACTAAAATATGAGCTAGTTTGAGGAGTTAAGAGGTTTACTTTTCCAGTGATCATGATCTCATGCGTGTTTCAGCTGTAATACTTTAGTTTTACACATTACCTGTAGGGGTTTCATCTACATACTTTCCACTCAATTATATTTATGTGAAAACTTATCTTTAAATGCCTTAAGGGAACCAATCTGCTCATCTCCACCCATCTCATCTTCCCACAGTCATACTTTTCTTTTTTTTATTAAAAGCTCAACTAATTGAATTTGTTAGAAAGCTAGGTAATGTGTATTTACTACTAATTAAGTGAGAACAAAGACCGTTGCTGATTAATTAATTCTAACACTTTCCTGACAAATAAGTTGGGCATGATTATCAGAAGTTGTATTATTCAGATAAAAATGCTCA
This sequence comes from Thunnus maccoyii, assembly GCF_910596095.1. Lineage (NCBI taxonomy): Eukaryota > Metazoa > Chordata > Actinopteri > Scombriformes > Scombridae > Thunnus > Thunnus maccoyii. The sequence continues at coordinate 25,791,997 of NC_056546.1, read as the reverse complement.
TGGAACAGGACTGACCTTCCTGTCGTCTCATTAGGATCTATTTGTCAGGTTACGGACTAGAACCTACACCGTTTAGGGCTGGACAAACATGGATATTTTCTCACTGGCATATGCTACAGTAGGGCTGGAATTGGACCCACTAAAAACCTAATACTTTTTCAAAACTACCAGACATAATGCATGCATTAGTGAGTGAGAACAGATGTAACTAATGTACAACTAATCGTTTCAATAGTCTGTCATAGCTTAACCAACATAGCACCACTAAACGTTTATCCTTTACAGAAATTTAACGTGCACCATAAGTAAGTGAGCTTAGAGCTCATGCACCTCTTCATTATGATTCTCTTCAGTCTCATTTGATGGCATCAGAGTGGACTGTGTTGAAGCACCTCTAGGTTTGGACTAAAAAGCATTAGATTATGGAACGAGACAAATGGTTCTCTAAAAAGGCACATAGGTTACACTTGTTTTCTCTTCACAATGAGAACACGACAGAAATGACCAGCTAGCCAGCAGTGTTTATGTTCCAAGTCACACAGCTAAAATCATTCAGATGACATAACTAAAGCTCTCAAAAGATATGCCAACCTAACGACAGTTGAGTGCCGCCTCCACTCAAGAGTACAAATGCTGCCAGGCAATGAGGGGATCTGATGGGGAGTCCTTATAGTAGTGAGCCATAAAGTGGGTGACACCATCAACTCCCAAGAAAAGGCTACATCACTTCTTTCCCACTGGAAAGAACACAGTGCTCTTCATAAAAACTGCTTGACACATTTTAACACGGTTTTATAAAAGAAATATAAATTAAAAGAGGAAAGGGGTGCTGCAATCTAATCATGGGAGTTGTAGTTCACTTTCTTCACAAGCGGATTCTTGTAAAGTCTAGCATATGAGGCTGGCTGTCCTCCCCCATTTATGATCTTTGACTATAAGGGGTCCCCATTCCCTAACAAGCCTCACTAGAAGTACCAGCAGACCAACTCACAGTCACGTTTAAAGGGACACTGGCATTCTGAACTTTCTTTGATTGTCTTCACCTACCACTTGTCACATGTGCCCCAGTTCCTCTGACAAGACTTGTTAGCATTCCTTTCTCTAACCAAAGTGCAAAGCTAGCTGCACCAATGTTACAAGTGTCTGGTGAAGAAAACTAACCGACTTGGATGCAGTGGGTCAAAGCTTTCTGTATGCCAGATGCCACCAAAAGATGCTAACTAAAAAGGAGGCCAATGTAAAACTTATCACTATAAAGCCATAACACAATTCCATAAAGAGGCCAGACTGCTCAAATGCTACCCTAGGAGCTAAATTTCATACAGGAAGAAATTAATTGTGCATGTATACACAATAGCATGCACAAAGTTTGCCTGTGTCCTGTGAAGAACTCCGACTGCTGTGAGAACTAACAATGGCAAGAATATTTCCTGACAATCTCTCCCTCCTGTTTTGAAAGCAATTTCGCACAGCGGGAATAAAGTTGACAAGTTTAGCTTGCTTACTAAATACGACACAGTAGACTGATTCAATATTCATCATTCACTATTACTGCTTATTGAGGAACTAGTGTTTTTAAAGGACTAATCGATAGTCTTTAGAAAGCACTTCATTTCCCTGATGTACTGTCCTGAACTCTATGGACCCTCTCAGAATCCGTCCCTGTCACTGGCTTAGCTGATGCTCGCGTGCAAAGAGATGGCAAAGAATGTGCCTTATGTAGCTTTATCCATGGGACAAGCTCTGACTGCAATATACCAATAGCACCTCCAGACGCCCTCTCAACCCACACACCTCTTGGGAAGGTGCTCCACTAGGTGCTTTGACAAGCTAAGGAAGAAAAAAAATAGAGAAAGCACAAAGTGAACTGTACAATGTAGCCATGTGGGCCTAAACAGCAATTTGGGATGAACAGGGAGGCATGCAGGCAGGTCTACAGGCAGGGTGATGTTGTGGGATCAGGCAGACATTTAGCACAAAGCGGGAGAGAAAAGACACAAAGCACTGATATTTGTGTCTTCCCTCCCTGTCAAAAAAAAAAAAAAAAAAAAAAAACCTGTTCAACACAAAAACATGTGCTTGCCAGACAGCATTATACTGAATATAATCATATGTATTTTCTGTGATGTAAGTAATAACTAAAACAAAGATTAGAATGAATCTTGTATAGCTTGTTACATTTTAATTCCATCCCCCACCAGAAAGAGAGCCATGTCAGTATAGCCTCTAATTGGCTAACGAGGAATTTCTCAAGTTCTGTAATCCTCCTGCAGTGTGTGTGTACCGGCTATGGAGAAACCCGCCTTATTTGACCTTGAGTGGCGGTTCCCTCTCCAGCCAGCGAACTCGTACTTTCTGTTTATAGTGATACTCCTTGAGGAAGTCCTGCAAGGCAGGGGGCAGCGGCAGAGAGCCTATACCATCGTAAGTGGTCCAGCGGCAGATGGCAGCTCGTGCCAGGTGCTGCAGGCCGAAGGGAAAGGTCCGATGGAGAGGCGCTGTAAGCAGCGGTTCAAAAAACATGCAGGCGCTGGGGTCCTTGTAGTGCTCCAGCAGTCCTGTGACGGTGGAAGAGTGGAAAACACAAGGATCATGTGCGTCAAAGCTGAAATTGTGGTTCCACTGCTCGATGCGGGCGTGCAGTGAGCGGTTGTAACGGCGGAAGCTAACGGAGAAGAGGTAGTCCTCCTGGGCTGAGTCACGCAGCAGGAAGGTGCCTTCTGGCCGTCCATCCAGCAGTGCCTCAGCCTCATAGCGGTCCATCACGCCCCAGTAGCAGGGCAGAGCTGTGATCTGCAATAGGTCCGGCACCAAGCAGTGGATGTAGTCTATCTGGGTGTGCACCTTCCAGGGCCCAGGTTGCTGCCGGCTCAGGTGACCATCCCCAGAGGCATGCCTCTGTTTGGGCCTCCTAGCCTGTAGACAGAGGGTGGTCGAATCCTCCTCAGAGTCACAGTCCTGGGCTGACGCTGTAGCCCCCAACACCTGCCCACAGGCCCCTGATGATCCTGCACCCCCAGAGCTGCTGGCCCCTGAGGCCCGGCCTTCCCCAGAGGCCTCTCCCATGCCAGGAGCCATCTTTGGTCCCAGTTTGTAGAGAGAGGAGCCTGGCACTGAGGCCTCTAGGGTGTGGATCTGTGCATTAGGTGGTGGGTCCACACCTTCCTCGATGCTAAGTCTGCGACGCTCACGCAGTCGTTCCTCCTCATCCTCAGGAGAGGGGTGGGCCGGGTCAAAGGCATCCAGCAGGGCAGTGGAGGAATGCGGGCTGACCGGTGCTGTGTGTTGCTTGATCAAGTGCCACTTGTGGGCAAGGTCTGAGCCTGGTGGGAAGGGGCAAGTCTCCAGCATAAGCTCCGTCAGGTGAATCTTACGTTTGGAGGTGACAGGGTTCTTAGATGAGCGCGAGCGTCTGCGAGCTGGCAGCGGTAAGCACAGCCCTACAGTATCACTTAGCCGTTGACGCAACGACCGAGCATTCAGACTACGTCCTCCAGATACAGAGTCGCTCATCTCCTGGATGGAGCTGACTCCATAACGCCTGTCCCTACGGTTCCCACTCCCACGTAGGCGCCCAGACCGCCTATCTGCCTCCAGAGAGCTCTGGGTTTTGGTGGAACATGAGTGTTTTTTCTTGCCCCCCCATGGAGCATGACGGGAATAGGAGTCTCTCCGGGCCAGGGGAACACCCCCTGATCCCCCTCGCACATCCTCAGTGTCCTTGTCGATAGTGATCTCTACTAGCTGAGGGATGTCCGACACACAGTTGTGATGGCGGCGTCCTGCTGTTACCATTGGCACTGGGAGGAGGCTCCTTGATGGGCTGGAGGATCCTGATGCCTGAGCCTCACCTGAGCTGCCTCCTTGGCCAAGATCCACCACACAGTGGACGGCATCTGCCTCAACCCTGCTCTCACTGGGTCCTGAACTGTTGTTGTGAAAGAGTGTTTGGCATTTGCTCTTCAGGTTGCTCCACATGTTGCTCACTTTCTTCATCAACTGGAGCCCCTGGGACCTGAAGATAACAGGAGACAAAACTGATTAAGTCACAGGTAGAGAAATCTCGCAACAGCAATGGTGTCTACATATAACACTGAGGCACAAGCTACATAAAGAATGTCCTACATTTAATTCCCCAGACTGCCGTGTATCTAGTAATTACACGTGGTGTGAGTATAACGGGGCCAAAGTGTCTGAGAGGTGGGTGAGCTTGAGTAGTTGGAACAGCAGAGTTAGGAGTTGCCAGGCAGACGTGCAGGGACACAAGGCCACAGCTATAAATGAACCCAGGATCTGCTCACAGCTGATCTGCTGGTATGTACTGTATTACAGAGCCAGTCTAGACCTGACCAAAAACTTTCCCTGTAACAGCAGCATACAGGGCACATGTATATGCACATACACATTCTCATATGCAGTTGATTTATCACTCTATTACAATTTGACAGGGATGTGAAAGTAGTGGCAGAAACGGTATTTGAATGAATCACATTTTACTGTGAGCAAAGTCACCACAGGTTCACTAGGTGGCTTGCCAAAAACAAAACTTACAAGGATTTGATAATGCTGTATTTCCTTAACCGTTTCAAACACTGTTTCTGGACTTCATGCATTTTATTTGGGTGCACATTTTACACTTTGAGGTGAATCCAAATCATTGCAGCAATAAGAGAAAATGTAAAAATTTCCAATATGCAAAAAGGCCTAAAACATTACTGTCTGAAAAGGTTAAAAAAAATAAAATAAAGCAATAATAAAAGTCTTCACACTCATCTTTTGCTGTTTTATGTCTGGGTGGAAATTTAACTCCTATCCCTGTCTTGCATTAATTGCATGTGCTATTCACTGAGCTACAGCCACACAACAAATGATGTTTGAATCTCTGTGGCTAATCTGTCTCACTCCTTCCCGCATCTTTTTTTTATGATAAGCAAACTCAATCTGCTTCTGGGCTAAAAGCAGGCATCATGTCAACCTGCGTGCAGGGAAGTTTAATATTGATATAGACATTATGGATTTGCACAGTCAGCTGTGATAGACAAGGCTTCTTTGATGCACAGGAAACCAGATTGGTCTTCAGCACATGACTGATTAAGTTGATTTGCCGAGGGTACTTCCAAGGGCTATCACTAACAAACTCATGACGTCATCCCACTTATTGACTTGCTTTGTACTCACAAAAGATGATGTCTCTCCACTTGACAGTCATTAGCTATACGCCTACAAAACAGCCTGCGCTAAATTTGTTGCTATGAAAAATAATGTCTTATTCATACGGCTAAGCTACACTACCAAATGTGACATGACTCATTCGTTGTGGTTTTTTCCCCCTATTCTCTGCTCCATTTGCATCTGCACACTAAGCCTGAGTGAGGGTTGTGCGTTGTCCGGTCCGTCGGACGTCTTCATTTCATTCTCTCAAGAGGTTGTGCCACTACAAAAACACACAGCAACCGATTATACTTTTTATACTTTGATCGTCGCTGGCTTGAGACGGCGCTCCAGTGATAAACCAGAAATGATTTCTCACAAAGAATATTTTGATGTCATGGTTAACTTCTTTAAAACACAACTGGCGAAGCATCCACATGCTTTTCGGCACCAAATTCCAAGTCAGCAAATTCATCAGTTAGGAATTATTTTCGTGATGGATTCCATCATAGTAACATCTGCATGCTGCACTTCAAAGATGATTACAATCACTAAACTTGAAACGTTTGTTTTAAAGCGTTTTTGTACTCCATCTCAGTTATAAACAATGAAGCCTATGCCATCACTGCTATGCCCCCCCCCCCCCCCCCAACACACACACACACACACACACACACACACACACACACACACACACACACACACACACTTATCCACTCAGAATACTTCTTAGCAAATTGTTGAGTGCTACCAGCTGTGGCCGGGGAGTTATTTTGCAACTACATCTGATTACAAAACAATTCTTGATTCATCTAAATTTTTGTTTTCCATACTTTTTCTTCCTATATGCCCACATTCACAACAGCATTACCATTCATATCAAGCATAAAAAAACTAATTTACTTCCATTTTTAAATTTTCTAAACGTCAGTTTTGGTATTGCTAGAGTAGCAGTGATGGTATGCTGAAACTCAGCTCCAAGGTCTGCAACACTGGGCAGAAACACAGGTTTGTGATGCTTGCACCTATTTATCAACTGTTGGCCATATTATTAACCTTGTAATAAACAAAATGTATGTTTTGTTTTTTTTAATGAATACTTAATTTACATGACTTTTTGTAACATGCATGCAAAACAAAAGTGAATTAATTGAATGATATAATGCTGTCCTCAAGATTGATATTCCTGCTTCTGCACATAAAGATTTTTTCTTTCTATTTTGCTACTTTTACATGATTATTGTCAGTTGATCAGTGCTGCATTGAAAAGGGACTGTGGCCCTCAACCATCTTTATTAAGTGTCAATAATGAAACGGGTACCCCGATCTCAATAGGCTTACATCACATTTGAAGTTAAGAACATGACGATATGCATATGGTCAAATGTGAATCACTGTACACTGATTAAAAACTGTGCATCAGTCCTTCATGTTTGGGAATCCTGAGGAATGGTACAAGCAGCAGTCACCATGAACGTCTTAGACAAAGCGCTGCAGGTAAGAGGAGCCAACTCCTACAGCATGTCCTGAAGGTAAGCAACACCTTTGATTGTGCCATTCCTGACGTATGGAAAGCCACTGGCACTGTGCCCACAGCACAGGCTTTGATCATAGTTTCTCACGTTATGGCACGTATCTCAACTGCATGCACCTTCAGATGCCTCAGAGATGCACACATAATGCTGTGCCAACTAAGCATATCTTGATTAAATAAATTCTTAACAGTGATGACTGATTAATAATTACCATTCCTAGTAATTACCTTCACGTTGTAATCATTTTATTGGTTTGGTAGAAAGAGGTCTTACTACATCAACTGTCAACATGATGATTTAAATATATTAAAATTGTTCTTGATGATAAGTGATGCGTAAGGATGGGAATCAAGAACTGGTGCCAGTTGAGAATCGGTTCCAAATTGTCCCATCCATCAGAATCGTATGCCTCCGAGCTTATCAATTCCTCTAGTCGATACTTAGGCATCCAAAAAAGGCGGAACTCAACTGCAAGGGCGGTGCAGCCTCCAGACCGTCTACATTGCATACATGCTAGAGTTATCTTCTGCTATCTTGTAATTCATCTTCAAAAAAGGCAGCGGCTGCAAGCATTTTTTGATTCAATGTGTCAGTAATTACCTTTGCGAGACAAATGTGAAGTGTACTGTGAACTTTCTACACCGTCACTCAAGAGACTCACTTTAGCAGAGCGGAGCAGCGATTGGCAGTAGCGAACAAGACCGACTGACCAACACACCAACTATGAGGCGAGAAAAAGAAAAGAGAATAGAAATATAGAAGAAAATAACTCAGTGCTCAGTCTGTTTTACCTCAAAAAATCTGCACCCATTCAGCATCTTGAACAACGATAGCTTTCCCGGAGCTAACGCTGCAGCAGAGAGGCTGCTCTCCACTGCTGAAGATGTGACGTTAATAACACAGCGGAGCACTCCTCCTCCTCCTCCTCCTCCCGCTCATTTTGTTATTCTTATACAGACAGGAGACTGTATGATGCTTCCAAATTAATTAATTGATTAATTAATGCAGTTAACTTTTGGCTCCAGACCATTTCTCTTATCTACCAGTTATATTTCATATATTCATCAGCATGCAAGGTCATTGATAAACAGTGAGATAAGAAAACAGGTGCATTGACACTGAAACCCTACGTAGGCCTTGATCAGGAATCAATTAAGAATTGGACCAATAAGCAGAAGTGATAATGGCATTGGTATCAATAAAATCTTCACAATTCCCATCCCTAGTGATGGGAATAATAAATAAATAATGTCACTTAATCACTGTTATTGTAAAATTTGTAACAATAAATACAATGTTATAAACCTTCTGGAACTGCACTAAAATCTGCTCAAACCTAAAAATAATAATGTGAAACATCTCCACTTTTAGGTAAGAGGTGACATGTAGTTATAGCCTTATGTTATACACATTATAACAGATTCAACAGTAAACTGAGGTATACAGATGGAGAAGGAAAAAAGAACACTGGTATTAGACTTGTACTGGACATCAGTAAATTAGGTATCAACAACGGGAGAGAAAAAGTGGGAGTAGTGTATCTCTACAATACCACACAATGCATTTTAACCGCAGTATTACTTAAGTTATTTATACATGATTTCAGTGTGGTGATGGTATGGTGGTAATATTAATAGTCTTGACAATTCCTTATGAAAATCCTAAGTCAGGCTCAAACTACCTGATTTGAGACAGGCAATCAGAGATTTTATCGAAGACAACACGACTCGAAATGTACTTGAACAATTTGTCCAGCCAATTCGATTTTAGAAAGCAAAACATGCAAACAACCATCTCTCAACCGTCAAAGTTTTTGTTGGAGCAAAAAGTCTTACCAGCCACAACCCAAATGTACCAGCATTTGTCTTGATTCTGTAATTTTATTGTCAACAGGAAGACACTGATCTACAGACTAAAGCTACATGTTCACACCCTGCTGTCTTTCCTCCCAGATGAACTGGAATTGTGAGGCTAATGTCATATCAGCTACATCTTGTGAGGCTGGATTTTCCATCGGGGTTGGTGTGTTTTATCCCTCAGCTAGCTAATCATGTCAAAAATACAAACAATGAGAAGTTCTAGTTAACAACACACAGGGCTAGGGTCCAGCCTCTCCAAAACGCTAACTGTGCCATTAAAGTACGATTAAAATACACCAATAACTAAACACTATGACTGTTGTCACAATGTTATAATGAACCCATTACACATTTGCAATTATAGAGGTCCCCAAACAGAAAAAAAAACCCAAAACAAAACATGCTAGCCAATATACCCTTGTCCATGTACCCTATCAATTGATAATAAATAGAAGGGATTTAAAAATGTAACCTGGCAAGCAATGAGACAGAAAGCTGGTAGTTGTAGAAATGTTTTTGTGAATGAGTTACTACAAATGTTATGAAAAGACCACTGAGAACTGAACTCTGCCAGTGTCTGCTACAATGTTAGTTTGCTTATCTGCCCTTATGCTGTCCTCATTAGCGTGGCTCCATTCTTATTAGACATAGAATTAAAAAATAAATAAAAATACTATCTTTCAGGTCAATGCATTTAATTCATACAAAGACTGTAACATAAACCATTGCATGCCCTTGTACACTAGTATCAGACAAATCAACAAAGCACATGCAACCATGTAGTGACAAGTATAACTTACAATCAAGTTCCTGCTCTAAACATTTATGCAACATAGAATTTAAAGTTTATGCCTACAACAGGACACACAAAGCTAGGGCATCTCATATTGCAGATTTCAGCTAAGAATTCACTCTGCTCAGCTAAATCAAGCTTGATTATTTTAACTACAGCCGTCCGATAAAATTCTCTATGACTCTATGGCCGTTGTTATCAACACCATTGATAATAATGGCCAAACCAATAGTGAGCTCCAGTCCACAACCATTTAAAGCTGCCCTGCAACAGAACTAGGCTACTTCTGCTCTCCGGCAGGCCAACACACCCATTCTCCTGGGATCACACTGATCTAAGAGAGGGCTGGAGAGAAGACAAGATTAAGAGAGGACGCCTTCACTGCTCAGACCAGATCAGAGTTAATGAGATATTTGCAGCGTCTCGCATTCTGAGAGATATGTGGAATGACAGAAAGCCATACAGAGTCTGTAAATGACTGATACAACACATTTGTCTTCCTATCACTTGAATCTCAACAAATACTGAAGATTTTAACAACAATGTTGATGTTGCAAACTATTGTGTTTTCTCCTCCACAATGCAAACTCAGGATGTATTTCTGGCTAAAAATAGGTATTTCAAATAGAGGTGCAGCACCAAACATATACCTGCAACTCAATATTGCATTGTTCTTCAGGAGTGCAACAATATAGTGTTTGGATAATAATTATCCTGCCCTTATGTAGCTGTGTTAGTAGTTTGCAATCAGTAATTAATCAGAAACTGTGGTGTCAGACAAAGGAACACAGATTTATCTAATATTGATCCAGTCAAAACAACTGGAAACAATAAAACAGCGTTTAGGGTTAAAGATAACCACCTCAATTTACTCCTACAATAAACTGTCTTCGTTTCAATATTATCTTGCCATACAAACTAACGTTGAACAGTACAGTCCCGTTATACTAACGTTAGCTACCATGACAGGTATGTTTTGTCACTAATGTCAACAGTAGACAACCAATTATCGAGCTATAACGTTATTTATTAGCTGCTCTATAATGGTAGGAAGGCCTTTGGGTTTCTGGAGGCCCCACTTTTCCCCTGGTCCCAGCCAAGTTAGCCGATTGCTAACACGGTAACGTTGACCATGGTCCCAATATACCGCTAAATGTAGCTACAGCCGTGAAGATAACGTTAACTACGCTCATATTTGACAATCTAACTTGGTTAGTCAGATACATAATATATTTCAGAATACATTTAAATTGGTTTCTGCTTGTTGGCAACAGATATAGCTTAACTTACGATTCAGGCTTAAGAGCTGTCAAAAAGCTAGCTTTGGCTAGCCAGCCAGCTAGCGGGGTTAGCGTGTTAGCTTGTGAAAAATCGACACAAAAATGACACAAATAAACCAAGTGATGCTGTGTGGCCTAGAAATAAGAAGTACACAAACGTGACATGTTTGACAGGCGATGGTTTGTTTCTGTAGTTCATATCTTACCCTTGTGCCTCTCTGAAAGCTCTATTCAACAGCTCTCTTTGTCTGCAAAAAATGGCTATTAAGAGAAGTCAGGCATATATCCCCCTGGCGGACCACGGTGTCGGTAAAAAGCACTAAACGTCCGCGGATACTTGATGGTATCATCCCGAATGATTTAAAAAATAATACTACTCAAATGTCTTTAAAGGGCTAAAGTGATCGAGAGCAGCGAAAGCCCGTTCTTCATCATGGTGGGGGTCTTCTTTTTCCGCCGTGGTCGCTGCTGCTTCTCGCAGCCAATATGACGGCGGGCTCAGCAGACAGAGAGAGCCGGAGAGGCGGACTGCGATCACCGTGAGTGGGATCGACTGACAGCGGCTCGGCCCAATGGAGGAAAAGGGAAAGGACGTCCACTTCCGACGGAGCACGCGGATGGGGAATGCCCCGGAGCTGTCTAGCTGTGATGGGCGTCCCGTGTCACCAATGAGCGGGGAGAGGAGGCTGAGGATCTTCGCTGGCAGCTACTTGGAAACGTGGAGAGAGGTGCAGTGATGCTGGTGGTGAACGCGGACTCACTGATGTCATCCAGGTAAGGAGAAGAGTGAAGGAAACCCAATTTAAAGAGGAATAGTTTGATTTCAGTTATTTTATTCTGTAGAAATTCTCGGGAGAATCTACTCTAATCATATTTCTCTCACTAATATGCCTTCATCATACCAAAAGTACCACAACTGCACAATTATAACTGATGTGTTAAGGGCCTTAAGGTTGGTCGTACTTTATTATCTTCAGGCACTGTTTCAAAATCTTGTGTCAAGACATTATTTCAGTTTTGTGCTTCTATCTTAATTATTCCTAAATATATTTCTATTTAATCAAATTACCACACAGCAAATCTGGGGCCAGATGGTTGTCCAGCATAGAAAAACTGCACACATTGCACAGACAGTGGGAGGACCGGATGGTTGGGTGGGGGGGCAAGAAGCTCATTTTTGCCATGAGGCCTCCTAGCAGGTTAATCTGGCAAAATGTCAATTAACTTTACAATACAGAACAAAGTCATTTATTCATTCATAAAGTAAAAAGGGCTTTTTTTTTTGTGGAAATGAAGGGATGGCAAAAACGATTGACCCTACAGTGAGTGAAATAAAGTGAAACACTTGTTACGGCCACCCTCTTAAGGCCTCAAGCGTTGAATCAGATGTGGCTTTATGTAGACCAGACCAGTGACTATGTGCCATAGCTTGTACCAAAGTGAATCTCAGAACAATTAAAATGTCTCAAAGGAGCATTCAGTCACTCGCACCCACACATGAGGTCATCTCCTGGAGTCAGATCATTCATGAGCACATGACACAAGGCGTAATGGGAAGGGGAAGTGGTGTGAGTAATGTAGTAGTTAGCCGGAGCTGAGGTTGAATTCAAGGGAAATCACCAGCAGTCTGAACACATTAGCTTTTACATCTCCGAGATGCTGATCTAATTTGTGCTTATGAAAGGAAATGAAAGAGAATTGCATTAGCACTGATTCTTCGTCTGCCAGGAGTGATTCACACTATTTTAGTCAACATGGACATCTCCTCCCAGGTCTATGCTGTGTCATCTGTAAGCAGTCCACCATAAGGATAAGTTGACTTACTACTGTGATACAGTTGAACCTGAAAATGAAAGGTCTGATGATAATATTATTCACTCACACCAGCTCTTCTAAGCATGAGAAATGCACCTTAAGCTGAATTGTTCCAACCTCCACCCCTGTTTTTTTAAAATACAAATTATTTACATTTATGTAAAACTAGGCTACTTGCACATACTATTTGCAAATTGTTAGTGTTGTGTTTATTCTACCTGGATATTTCAACAGTTTCAGCTAAGGTGTCAATCACAGGTAAAGTGTATAGTAAATTTGCTTAATAAAAACTTTAATTCATTGCCGCAAGCAACTAGTCTTACATCCACATAAACTAAAACAAATCATAAGTGTTGACAGACAGCATTTGGGCCCGCACAGTCACTCAGTACAGAAATAGATTTGGATACAAGATCAGACGTGATATTGACTAGACGGATATATGCGGCGGTTTGGTAGGATGTTCAGTGGTTCATATTTTAATTCTTTGTAAAGTGGCTAAGAAAAGTAGAGCAGGATCATTTTGTGAGGTGTTCAGTAGTGGAAGACATGTTCAGATCATTCTTTAACTTAAGTACCTTAAAATCATACTCATACAGTATGAGTATATGTCTACAGAAATAAACCTTTATAGCAACTATAGTTGTATGAAGACATTGATTCTGTTGACAATCCGCTGACACGCACAGTGTTCTGCCTTTCTAAGACTACATGGTTTGACTAGTTTATTACTTTATTATTACTTGTACCATTTTAATTCTTACTGTCTTTTGCTTTATGATCTAATCTCATCTCAAATTACGGTAAGAAAGTTGTTAATTTCCAGTTTGCTTACTTATTTCTGGCTATGGCACATAATGTATCCATACATATTTCTGAATGAGGAAGCAGGTCTTGTGTTGTAATTGGAGATTAGAAACAAGCGAAAAACTGATGGAGTTTCTTGCCAACATTACTGGTGACAGTGTCCAGCAGTTACAGAACATGTTTTTTTTTATTGTTGTAGATGAAAAGTAATATTTTATATTCAAACTAGACTAAATACAGAGAAGGTCCAAATAAAAAGTGCATGAAGTGAATGAGGTCTGTTTTGAGTGTATTATATGAAGTTTGACGTACAGTATCTAGAAGTTGTTCATGTGGTGACAAAGGCAGGGTTGCCATCTTGTGGCAGCAGGATGGAAACAAAATTGCATCAACATCAAATTAAGATTTACTGGGTAAGTTTCTCAACACTCCCACACTGCTGTTTTATTATTAGTTATATGAGTTATTATTCCCTTCATACTTTTAAAGTGGTATTTGCTAACCAAGTGTCATTTTATCCAAGTCTCAGCTCAGCTCTAAATGCGTGCTTGTTTTGCTGCAGCGCTTAATAACAAACAATACACAACTTTCAAGTGATTTTTAGGACTCCCACTCTGTGTATTATGTGAATAGTAATTTTAGAATTAGTCCTTAATAGCCATCATAATAAATAATACCTTAAGAGTAGCGACAGGTTGTGCCATGCACAAAAAATAAGATACTGTTGCAATGTTTTTGTCATCTACACCTTGGGTGTCATCAGTGATATATGGTAAAAAAAAAAAAAAAAAATGTAAAAAATAAGTCTTTTTAAAAATATGCCTAAAAATTGATAGATTGTGAAAGATTAGACTTGAAGTCCCAAAAAGTTTGTAAAATTGGGAAACACAAGAGTGAGGAAGCAGGTCAGGGAAGAGAGAAGATGTAGTAAGAGTTGGGAATTCAAAAGGACACGGTAGCTTCCAACATTAGCAAAAGAGAAAAAAATGTGAAATCAACTTGACTCTTCCAACTGAATTTATCATCCAGGCAAGAGACCAACAAACCTCAGAGCTCCATGTCAGTGCAGCACCTCATAAATTTGGGTTGAGGGCTAGAGTCACTGGCACAGAGTGCATGATAATGATCTGGAGTTTGGAAAAAGCCGTGTGAAAGACTCCAAATACTGTTTAGTTGCACATTGCTGCCTGTCCCTTTTTATAGAACATAATGCGATGTAATATATGCAAGTATGGGATCTCTGTACATGCTATTGAGCAGTGAATTACTTAATAAATCCACAGTTTTAATCAAGATTCCTCGTTCTTGTCACTTTACTATTTTTATCCCTACATCTCTCATGAGTATGCAGTGTGTCTGATGTCGGCCACACTTTGCACCATGCAAATAATATACCACAGCATCAATCCATTATTATGTTTGTTGTTTTTATTTTTAGTTCAATCAGAAGAGCAGATTGTAATCATTTGCCTTTTACGCTGGCCTGCTTCAAAACGGATGAAATTTGAAGCAAAGGCAGAATTTTCTGTTCTTTTCTCTTCTGCATGTGGGAGACAGATATCAAGATCAGCTCTAGTACAGTATCCCTGGATTTGAGGAATTTTTTGTTTTGCTCAAGGACACTTCAGCATGGCTATGGACTATGAAAACCATGCAAACACCATAAAAGTAGCTAATTGGTTGGCCTCCACTTTGTCTAAGACATTGGCAATTTGGTCTTTTTTACAGGCATGTCTTTAGTGGCTTGATTTAATATTGTGGGTAGATACCACCTTTCCTTTCAAGCACAACACAGTCAGCAGGATGGGGTCTCATCTTGTGTTGAATATCTAAATTTGATGCACACATGACTAAGACACTTCCAGTGATATCATGTGGACATTGGAGTAAAGTATTACATTGATGGACAGGAAGGTCTTTGTTCAGCTAACTGCTGCACATCAAAGAAAGTGCCAGTTGTTTCACGTCAAATTTTCCAGTGTAATGTATGTTACTGAGCCTCATGCTAACTGCTAACACTTGATGTCCACAAGACTACAGTATATTTTGCATGCCAATCCAGACTGCAAGATAAAAACTCAGTACACACAGATAAGGCAAGGAAAACTCTCATGGTTGAAACTCTCTCTGTATCTAAAATTGAGTATAAATTTCGTCTGCATTTCTGTCCAGTGGGAAAATTGTTTAGCAGCAGGTATAAAAAACTAAATTATATAACTGCAAAAGACATACAGACATTAACAAAGCTGTCATCAATGCAGGTAAGAGAGTATATTGCAGTGTTACTATCAATCAAACAATAAATGATTCAAACACCAAATCCTGCATTATTTCCTGAGGTTAATTATTAAGAACGAAATGTAAAAATCTAGCATGGCCTCCGTTTACTAAAATGAGCCAAGAAAATGTCCATAAATATTTATAACTTTTAACATAGTCGATTTGATTGATGACTTGATTGTTCTTGGTATTGATTGATTGTATTGACACACTGAAGCTCCAACAACCTTTTGTGCCATGTATTGTTTATAGATATTATAAAAGTGTGATTAATAATTTACCAAAAGGAGTGCCAAACCTGTACTGCCAGAGCCAAGGGGCATCTTTCTGTGTGTTATGTCTGTCAGAAACACTCTAAGCAATGGCTTCACAACCATTTATTTTATTAAATGATTACGTATTCTCAGCTCAGCTTCTTGAGGTGCTCACAAGTTCATTTGAGGAAGCAGTGCAGATATCGAGAGAGATGCTATCACCATATACGGTAATAAACTAGAACAAGAGTAGCAGGGGTGGCTGAGAAGAAACGCCTCATACAGCATGAACATGATCAGAGGAGTGAAACAGACAGCGTGTCAGATCAGAAACACCACCTGATTGTCTTCATTTGACATGATTTGTTTGAATATGATTGGTCACTGCAAGCATGAGCTGATACTGATCATTTCTAACGCAGTGCTTTATTTGTGTGTATGTCATCTTGCTCACCATGATGACTGTACTGTGCTGTGCTGTGCTGGGGTTGACAAATAATATGGAAACAAATGAAGGATGATTTTTCAGTCGGGTATACTGGGAGCAAACATTGAACTGGTCATATGGGATGTGGGCAGATACATTTTGAGTCACATGTGCTGTCATCTGGTTCAACACGACACACTGTCGTGACTAAGCACTAGTGTTAACTTAGTGGAGACTTGTGGTGTGCACAATGAATTGATTGCTTATTGCACTGATAGTGGAAGGTAAACATGCAACCATACACATCCATACAGTATATACACATTATACAAACTGATGGTTCAGCTGAGAGGATGTAGTTTAGGAATCTGCCATCTCTGAGAGGCTTCTGTGTAAATCATGTGCTTTGGACCTTTTCACGCTAAGTTAAACAGTCTCTTCGAATTTCAGTCATATAGTGATGAAAGGTGTGCAGAGGATGAACGCTAAGACTGTAACAAGTGTCTCACTGGGAATGTTCTAAAAAGATCCCAAGACTTGGGAGGCTCATCGTTGCAGACAGTCCCACTTTTTTTCTACATGCTGCACCTTTGTGTATAGCTGCTGTTTTTATTTTTAGTGAAATGCTGTTTCATCTCGTGGTGATCTTATTTCAGCTGATACATTTGTTTAGCTAGCTCTATAATCCGGTGAAATATCAAATAAAAAGAATTCATATAAAAATCACTGGAATATAATGCCTGTGATACTAATATTTAAACAAAGCAGCAGCTAAAAAGTGCTCTAGGTAGGAAATGTAAAGATTTTCTTAAAGGAACTTAAAAGGTAACTATTTTTTCTCTATTCTTATTTATTAATTTAAACATATTGGTTTCTTTGTCATACATTGACATAAATCTTACAAACAGCGGCTATTTGTTGCCATATACATTCAAAATTTACAAATAAATGAAACTGCCACTATTGCTGCCTCTAAGTTTGTTTTTACTATGTTTGGTTTATTTAATTGTAGGCTATAGTTAGTGATAAACTGCTGGGCTGAAATATTCATACATTAAGCAACAAAGCTGTAATTCCAGCATTTGCAGTTTTTGATTCATTTGATCTGCATGTCTTTGGACTTTGAGAGGAAACCAACTGGTGAGAAAATACACACTCCACACTGAAATGACTCAATGACTCATGTCTGTCAGGTTCAAACACTGGACCCTCAGGCTGTGAGACCACAGTTCAATGAGCCACCTCACTGACCAGCTGTAGACCAATATAGTATCTGTGTATAATCCTTGAGACAGTTCATTATGCACAATTCCAGCCTTTCCATATACAGGATCATGTGTGGGGTACGTATGTGCTTCTGATTTACTAATAAGTAAGCTTTAACAAAATTAAGCTGCATGTATCATGGCTGATATTATTATGTTAACATTTTCAAATTTCCGTGGTTATATAAAAGTACATCTTTTATTCAACTTCTGTGTTGCCGTGTGGTGTAACAAAGGTTTCCAAGTCCTAAAATTTATATGGACAGACATAATGTTCAATTAAAGTGCAAGTTAGATAACAAAATGGGCCCAAAATTGTGATTTTTTTTTTTTTTTTCACTGCTTCCGTTGAGATGCTTCGTTATACAGTGAAACTAGGGCAGCTGATTTAATCCCCCAAAGCTACAGTAAGTGTCCAGTGGTTGAAGTACCCCTCAGATGGAAAAGTACACAAAGTATGTATATTGAAATGCCCTCTAATGTTGAGTATAAAGCAGAAAGGTGAGGGAAACTACACAAAAATGTAGCCAGCAAGTGGCGCTCATGCACCAGAGATCAATAACCCTTGTCCTTGTATAAAGTGAGTTGTCATAAAGGGTAAATTGGTGAAATACTGTCACCAACTTTAAAAGGTTGAAAAGGAAGGCTTCTGAACGAATCATTCATTAATAAACATTAAGTATGTGTGTGTGTTTTCATACAAACATGCCTCGGAGTTTAATTCCGGTGACCTGCTTATCAACTCAACCCAGTGCTGTATGACCCATTATGAACATGAATGCCCTGATTTCCAGGAATAAACACTGCAAAAGTTAATTTCACAAATCTGTCCCACAGCACATCTGACGCTCTCTAAGTTAAACCCTCCAAGCCGGCTTATCAACACAGTAAACACGTTTATTGAGAAGACAGGAGCATCAACGGGAAAATGCATTGGTGGCTGCGGCACTTAAGGTCCTGGATCCTGAGGGTGGACCTTCACACAACGTAAGCAAGCAAAACTGTCTGAAAGAGAAGGCTGTTCACCCCGCAATCCACTCTGCTGCTCAGAAAGACAGTACAATATACAATGCAGGCTGGGGCAGAGAGGAGGAGCACCATTTACATTAAAGCTTTAATCAATCATATCTGACTCTGAACAGAAAATTAACAGAAGTCATTTAGCAAGAGTTGGCACCTTTGATTAAAAAAAGTTAGAAAAAGCCAATAACAAATGCATAAAAACAAGCACAGCTGATATTTTAGATGTTTTGCAGGGAAAGTTCAGTCAAGTTCATTATCTACAGTATTACAGACCTGTAGGCTTGAAACTGTTGTTGCATACAACTGTTTTGGGGGCTCGTAGATATTTTATACTATTATCTAAATCCTGATCACAAATCCACCTCACAAATTATCTCAGTTTCAATTTGAAATGTTGTAGCATGACTTTATTACAGAGCAGTGTATTCTTCTGGGGGGAACGTGTTTCTATTGTGTAAATGAAAGGATTTCTACATGGATGGTGGTCACACTAATGTTGTTCCAATACATTTTATAAATCCTTTCACAGCTGTCGTGTGAGGACCTCATAACTTCAAATTTGGTAATTATTTTTATTTAAATTCTAGTACAGAATTGACTTCTACAGACTTGAGTTGCACCAGCTATCCTTAATCCATCACTAACTTTTTTTGTGAAATCCTTCCTAAATTCTTATAACTATTATCTAGTTTCAAACTGGTAATTTACAAAATCAGGTTGCACCATCCATACTTAATAAATGTATTAGCTAGTAAAGATGTTAGCAAAGTGTAAATCAGTTGCTGGGGAAACAGGTCTAGCATTGTCCAATCAACTAAGTCACTGTAGCATCACAAGTTGTAACATAACTGCTACAAAATAACAGTTCATGGGGCCAAGTGACATATTAAACTTAGGTGCCAATCCTTTCTGAAGGGTTAATGGTATACTTATGTTTTATTCATATACATGCATGAAAAAACATGTTTCAGACTTAGTAGTATCCAAATAGTTTTGACTGAGTGGGAATTATCTGATTATGCTAAACTAGCTTGCATTATTTTAGTCTGTCAATCTAAATGGGACATACTGTATATTAGCAAGCTAACGTTGGCTTTTTCAGTTGGTTCACTTAGCTCCACTTGGCAGCCACAGGTATAAATATTTACTGACAACTAACCTCTACATAAGTACTAGTTTGTGTGGTGCAGCCTGTTTAAATTTAGTGATGTTCACATCTCCACTTTGGTAAAGACTTGCGCAAGCTAAGTATGAACTTGTAGGAACTGCTGATGCAACTGGCTGCCTCCTCTTCTTATACACTTTCAAAACTGCTTGGATCAGTGTATTTCCTGTATTTCACGAAAAGATGACATTTGGGAGGCGCCAAGGCTTTCACCTAATGCCTTGCAACAAGATTTTAGAGGTGATGGACAATGATTGTACATGGTAAGATGGACTGTGCTCATACTTGTGCCTGATGGAAGGTTGTGCATTGTCTGTGCTTCAATCAGCCTTTTCTGGAAGAGAAGTATTTAAAAGCAGAGGAATGTGCTTTGTTGTGCGGGGAAATGAAGATGCATGGACTGTGCTTCATGTTGTGCATTAAATATACAGTATTGGGTCACCTTAGCCACCTGATTTTGATGACAGTGTGTGCATTTGAGTCTTTGGATGTTGGATATGAATCATTTCTAATATGAGATCCCTCTTCTTCTTCTTTCCTCTGAAACCTTCTTAAAGGCGATAAAAGGATAACACATTATTGCAGGATAACAAAAATTCAAAACAACAAAAGTAAGCTATCAGTTGACAAAATAATATTTGCACAGCGTTGATCATCTCCTCTTTAGAGATACAGAATCATAAACTCTAGATAATATATATTTTAAAAATGGATAATATACCTCTTCAATATCTGATGAAGCCTCTATGTTCTGACATGCCACACTATAAAATGATGGGGTTTTCATAAGGCAAAAACAAGCCTCTCAAACTTAACAAGAATACAGTTTTAGGTCCAAAAGCTGTTGTTTGAATAGCATTTCACTGGTTGTAGATTGCGTGAGTTATCCTCCACACAAAGCAAAGCACCTTGTGTGGTTTCATTTGCAGGTCGTCAAATGACAAATAATTAGAGACAGACTTTGCTTGCCAAAAGAGTCTTTATAGGTTTAAATCCAAAGAACTGGGCCCTTATGTCCAGAAATGTACCCTGGGCACTGTCACAGTGTCACTAAAGTCTGTCTCCCATTATTTATCAGCTGTATGTTTTCTCCCTTGAAGGCCTTCAAATTAGGATATCTGATCTTACATGGAGAAATTCATAAATCAATAATCTAGCTTTCAAAACCATAGAAATAATATGAACTTGGAAGGTAGCATTTCTCTTTAAACTGAAATGTTGGTTTGGGGTTTTTTTCATATGACAGCTTACAACACTTTTGTACAGGAAATATGATTAAAAATGGTTATAAAACAAGGTACTTTTGAGGCAAAAAAGTCTATCAGGAGAAGAGACGGACTTGGGTTTTGTGCTCCTTTGGTAGTAAACTGCATCCTCAAGTGCTGGACAGCAGGAGAGACTTATGGCCTTCCAAGAGCACTGCAGCTTAAAATTAGCTCTGGTTTTGTCCTTTTAAGTCTTCTATTTTGTCTCTGCTCTGCTGTCTGTGCATTTTTCTTTTGTCTGTCTCTAGCCGTCAGTCCAGGTTTGGTTTATGGTTTGTTGCTGAATGATCTCTGGGTTTATGTATCACGTGATCAGGCAGCAGTTGATGCAGCGGGGTCCCAGTCTTCTCTTCAGAGCTCCCTTCTTTCTCTTGGGGGCCAGGATGGCAATGATGGCCTCGTCGAACACTGTCTTCAGGCCCTTCTGGGTCAACGCTGAACATTCCACATAGCAACATGCACCAATCTGACAAGAAGGAAAGAAACATTACAGTGTTTAACTACCAGTTATTGCAGTGTAGAAAATAAGTAAAAATGCCTGAACTACTTGATATATACTTTATTTGGTAGCCTAGCTTACAGCATTTCTTTAGCACCAAAAATCTTCAGTGAATGGTGTTAAGGATGGCTCTTTGACAGCCAAAATGACTTTCCATTATATACAGTTTGTTCAGAGTACAATGACTTCACATTTTTTAACAGGAAATGTAACAAGAAGAAGCAGAGACTCAGGCAGTAGCACTGCCAGCTCGGAAGAGTGAGTGCATTTCTGTAACCTAATGCTATGATTGTACATAGCTAGCAGTGTAATAATATATCATTTACTTTGGCTATGGTTGATATTATGGGGTAACTTTAGCTGCTAATGGTAAGTAATAAGCAGAGCTAAAATAGTGATGTTCATTGTTTTTCCCAAACGTTCTCAACCGCAGGAAAACTAGCCGTTGCTAACTGTACCAATACCTAAAATGCCACTTATGTATCTGATTACAGCCGATAAGAAATGCTTACCTAGCCTATAGCCCCTTTCAGACAAGTACCTTGTTACTTAAATGTGATGGCAATCACATGCTATAACTTACATGTTGGTCTCATATCTGAATAAGCACCTTTACTCACTTTAACATAAAAGTCACAAAGGCAATCTTTGTTCTTACCTTTTAACATTTCTGTGACACTTCTAACATGGCACAAGACTGAACTGAATGGGAAAACCTTAGTACAACAATAATCATCGGGCTGACAGTCTCCCTCCCTAAATTTTCAGCTTCACCAGGTGCCAAATGTTGCACTAGTATTGCTAGCTTTCCGAAACTGTCCAGTCATGTCCAAATAAAGCCATAACAAACATTTCCGTAACGGACACCTACTGTATGTCTGAATGACGAAAAATACACTACTTAAACAGATAACTGAACTGTGAAACAAAGACTGAGTCTCTATGAATGTACAGTGTAAGTGGTTGCAGTTTTCACTGATTATAATGACAGCTATAGACTGGATGCCCTCATGAGTACAATTTTTTTGTCTTTTAAGGGGAAATTACAAACTCCAGTCCAATGTCCTCCAACCAGAATACTCATCAATGTTAGATCTTATTCCTTTCTCCTGTTTTTTTTTTAATAAACCCAAGATGTAAACATCAGTGTACCTATGTACAGTCATGTCATGTATTCTCTTCAGAGCATCCATTTTTCTGAAAAATAAATTGCTGAAAGTCTTTGGAAACCCCAGTGAGTCGTTAAACACAATGAACTGCTGTGCTGAATAGAATAGAATAGTTCTGAAAGATTTTTAATTACTTATTTATTTACCAAGTATTTTAGAAGTCAAAGACTAGCCAGAGATGACGCGTCCTGGCTCAATATGTACAACATGATCCAAAGTCAAAAGCTTTTACAATTGGTTACAGTCGTCTGGCTCCTATTTTGTATTTTCATATTAAATAGCGTGTTTATATTTTTATGTCAGATTAAACTAGCAAAGACATGGACAGTAAATTTAATTCCAACTTGGAAAAAAATCTTTTTTTTTGTTTGTTTAATTTTTTTTTTTTTTTTAATCATGCATTTTTTCCACGTTTGAGGATCCTAGAAATACCCTCAGAACAGTGGTCAATGTTAATCGACCTGCAGGATTTTTTAAAGATCAGCATAAACCTTTTTTTTTTTTTATCTCTGTGACTCAAATGTAATGCTAATGCATGAGAAGCACAAACATTTTATGATTCAAGGCTTTTACTATTCAAACAAATCTAACAAATATATACAAACCCCAGTCTATCTAATCAGCAATAAGGAGTTTAACCATGAAATACAACTAAATGGAGGACAGGTCATCTATGAAGAAAACAGAGTTCAATGTAATAATTGACAAGATAAAATATTGCCATTATTGAGTGGAAACAACTCTAATTTTAGTGCTCTGAAAATATCTTGAAATGATCTAACATAGACTTGGTGGCCTCTGAAAAATGACTCCCACAACACATGAATCATATCATAACTTGCCAAAACTGCATCGATATGAACTTTAAATTAGTCTAGATTAGAATTTTTGAAAGGCTGACTTGTATTCTTGGTTTCTGTTGGTTAGGAGGGAATAATCGCAGACCACATTTGGTAGCCACATCCTACATCTGTGAACTCCACTGGACATTTATGTTGACCCAGAATGTATTCCTGGATTCACTTTCAGACAAATAACGGACAGAGGTCTGATTCCAAGCATTTCACTGAAGAAACTGCATTCCTACGGAGGCATTCCTGGGTCAAATCAGCACACAGGAATCTAAGTGGACCTGACAGCTCAATTCTACAACACCGAAAGTGAAAATGTGAGCTTCTACTCTGTTTTATCAGCCACGTATTACTTCACTTCTTCAGTCAAACAAACATACAAACCTCCTTTGCCAGTTTCTGTCCTTGCTCGGTGGCAATTGGCTTCTCCTTCATGTCATTCAGTTTGGCAATTGTCTTGGGGTCATCACGAAGGTCAATCTGAAAGAGATAATGGACACTTTCTCTCAACTCTACTGCATCCAGGATTACCATTACTATCACAATGTGTATTTTAATTACATATATTTTGTTAATGGTGCTTTATTGACTGAATATTAGGTATTTGGCACTTTTCTGAGCAACACGTTAGCTCTGCACTCAGTCCATGCTTCTAAACATAGCTATGAGTTACGTCTGAGTGCTGAACTGTATAACTGACCTTGTGTTTTCTCATTTTGAAACAAAGTCATGTTGTCTCACACTTCCTGCTCTTGTGCAAAACCATTTCACAGTCAACCACAAGGTTCCTCACTCTTATTTTATTCATTGCAATGCTGAGCACACACACAACTCATCCACACACTTTCTCCCAATCTCAGTCATAACCAGTTATGATAAATGCATCCACCTTCACAATCTTACTGGGCGTAACCCTCATTAACCCTTTTCTTGATTGCTGTGATTTGTGGCAGCATGGCTCACTGTTATGAAGCTTATGTGTACATGACAGCATCCAGCTGAAGAGCAGGGGGGGGAGTTATGACGGGAGCTGATAAAAGAGCAGCAAACATCGGCTGACACACGATAAATCAGACACCCACTCCATCCTCCTCATCACCGCTGGGCCCTGGCTGAACTGGCATTTGGTTGCCAGGGAACACAGACCAAAAATCACCCACAAACCGGTGCTCGTTTTTAGGAGGACATATGGTATTGGCAGTGAATTTTAAGGCTCAAGAAATAAGCTAATACTCAGGACTAGTGTCTTCTTTTAACATCGATATGGCTTTAGTGATACATGTATTGCAGAAGTTAATTGGTGGTTCAACAACATTCAGATATGATGATGCTCCAACCCAAATGAGCCAGATCAGCCTGAGGTCTTTTGCCAGGTTTATATTGGCTGTTACAGCTTTTAATGTAATAAATTAGCTCTTTTTGCCATGGCTCAGGTTCAGGATTTCAAGAGGTGTTTTTTTAAACAACTATTGAATATTTTATATTAACAATGGAAAAGATTACTAAGGGTGTTTTCAAACCTGCATTCTTTAGCTTGATTGAATCAGATTCTGGTTAATATCCCCCTTTGGTACACTTACTTTTGGAAAAACTGAACACAGCAATCGTACTAGGGTGCGGACCAGAACAACTGCACTGAGGACCTTTAGAGGAAGTGGTCTCAGTCTGGTCACAAACAAATTCTGGATAAATTCACTTGTGGTGGGAACATGATCTGACCTCAGTCTCTATAAGTGTGGGCTAAACAGCTCCCGCTGCCAGGTCTGCTTTGGATTTTGGGATGCAGATGAGCAAAATCAACAGTTGCTAACAGCTAGCCAGAGAATTAATTGAAATCCGACCTGGACAAGCAACAAAGTATGTTGCCTTCTTGATATTTTGGCAAACAGGAGATTCTTCAGGTCCATTTTTCCTGTGTTTACATTCTCAAATCTAACCAACGAGGGGACTGAAAGTTGTCACATGGCTTTTAGTGAGGCATTATGAGTCGCCTTGATTTTTTTCTGTGTGACCGAACCAAGAGGAAACAAGAGTAACAAGTTCATCAACTCATCCACTGACCATAGCAAACAAACTATTCCTCAGCTCTGTGGAGCATTTTAGCATCTTTCAGCTCATTGTTTTGGTTTTAAAACCGCAACTTTACCATTTTGGTTTAGTCTCACCACAACCACAACCTCGTTTGCAGCCACAGCAGGCAACTGTTGGCGGTAAAAAACTCACTGTACTCTACCTTCACAGCATTATAATTACAACAGACAGACAATGTTAGCAACAAATGAATGCTGATGTTGTTCTATATCCGCTAAATGTGTAAATACATAACTCTTTGCTAACACATTCGCCATATGAACTTCATAAGGTGATAATATGTCAGTGCTGTGTTCAGTCAAACATACAGTAAACAAATGTAGCAAATGCTGATGCACTTTCATGAAGTGAAAAAATGCCCCCATGTATGTTTTGTTAAACTGTGATTCACTTCATTGATTAGTAATGTCACAAAACAAATGCATAAATTCAGCAAAAAAAGTAAATCTAATCTCCAGTGTACAGTTTGTGAGCTATTACAGACTAGAATGCTAACATCAGAGGTGGTGATGGTGTGACAAGCACCACCAGGTGGTCGGAAGTGGCAAGACAGTGACTTCTTGTGTTGCCTGGCAGAATTTTGGGTCTGCATCACAGGTGTGGTAAGGTTTGTGAGCCTTGTTTACTGTCCCCAGGGCCTGTTTTAGATTTCTATTGAATTAGTGATGGTGCTTCGATGTGACAGTTCTGGCCCCCTCCCAGTTCATAATGTACTTCTCTCTCTTGACATCGTCTGAGATGCCAAATACAAGTTCCTTTGTGCGACTGTGTCTCCTCACACTCATCTTTATGTTCTGTCCTTCGTGTTCCAATGTCTTAGCCTGTCTCTTCAATGTATGTATGTTGTATTGCATGAGATCTCATGGAGGAGGACACTTTTTTACAAGCAACTGGTGCAGTCTGATTTTGAATCTTAAGTTTTATTTTGTTTATAGCCTCTATCAGATAATGAGAATGTGAGGGCGAGTCTTGGCATCTGAGTCTCAGCATTATTACTTTGCAATCACTCTTGCTTACTCATGTTGCAATACTCCAAGAAACTGACAATTATGAATGTATTTCAAACACACATACACATATCTATACACACACATATATATATATATATATATATATATATATATATATAATACATTTTCTGAGCCCACACACTATGGTACAAAAGGTGCAGCTACAAAAACAGATGAAACTGATTTTCTTATTGTATGCTAGAATATGTAAGGAGCAGTTGGTGTGAAGAGCATATTGAGGACTCACCTGGGTGCCAATGAGCAGGTAGGGAACACTGGGTGCATACTCCTGCAACTCGGGCACCCATTCTTCACGCACATTCTGGAAACTGGCAGGGTTAACCACCGAGAAGCAGATGAGGAAGACATCGGTCATCGGGTAGGACAACGGTCTCAGACGGTCGTAGTCCTCCTGGAAAAGGATTGTAGGTTAACATTCTGGGTCATAGGAGTATGAGAGGTCACAATGGCGGGGAAGAAATGAGTAGACATGATTCATTTCTGGCTCTTCACATTTGAGAAATTATTATTCATGAATTATTAAAGCATATAAAAAATGAACTCCAAACACAGACAGACTTTCACTCTTCACTGGAGCCAGGAAAGTTAGGAAAGAGGACTGCAAACTTATTCTGTGCTCATCCAGCGGTTTCTTCCACACACACACACACTGCCAAGCTCCTCGGCTGTTTCATACAAACGATGAGCAATTTTATGACAGAAACGATACTCATAAAAAATGTCAACTGGATTTGAGTTATGAAGAGAAAAGAATGTGAATAAGATGACCTTCACTTGAGAGTTGCTTTCTTTTTCACCCTCCCTTTCTGACAGAGACAATTAGGGATTGTTTTTCATTTGCAGTCCTTCAATGCAAACTGAGCACAAGGCATCGCCACAAGACACAGAAAACCAGACACACTGCCATCTCCGATATTTGTGTGGTGTAAATGCCTAATTCACACACGCAAGACTGTCCTTTGTGCGCCAGATCAAGAGCTCCTTTGTCCTCACCAAAGATAAACCCTTTTGACAGAGTGTCCGACTTGCACACATATGAATATTCACAACCTATCTCACTTCTTCTTCTGATGATCTCTGAGTGATGGCTGCACACATCGGGTTGGCTTTCAGCAGCTAGTTTGAAGAAACAGGGAATCAATGGATCTCCAGTAATTAGATATGACTCAACCAGACCAACTCGGACCAAGTGAATCAATCTCACTCTCTTGTCTGGGAAATTTATCGTCAACATCCCTGAAATCAAAGCAAATTGGATACAAGGTCTCAATACGCCAGAGATAGTTGCAATGGGACGAGCAAGCTCGGGCATGACAGTCTTTCATTCTGATGCCATCAGCAAGTCCTGCTTTCTGCCAAACACACACGGCACAGTCCAATACGATCAAACTGTTACAACCCCTGAGACAAGTCTTTCTCACACAAATGGATTAAGGAAAAATGGATATGCAAATGAGCTGAATGTCAGAGGATTCCCCACACAGCACTAGATCATCCAGGCAAGGGTGTCGTTCCTTTTTACTGGCTGAATAATGAATTTAAGATATACCGACTTTATATTAGACAGGAGTAGATGATGAAAACAGTGCACAAATCACACGCCTGTGCTCGTATTGTAGATGACTCAGTGGAGTGGGTCAAGTGGATATAATTCAAAATTGTATGAGTTGTTCATCCTCTTATTTCCAAATGAGTGCAGTATTTCACAGGTTTTCACAGACCTGGCTCATACAGGACTTTCAAATAATTCTGAGTGGCTGCTAGAGGGTCGGGGATTGTCATGTGGGATGATGTAGTGTTTTGTAAGTTAAGTGACTTCCCTGTGACAGACAGTTTATCTGACGCTATCTGAACTTCCTGATGTGAGAAATCCATTATGAGTGCCAACCATCTGTGCTTACAGCAAGCTGAGAGAAACGATAAGGATGATTTCTAAACACAACTGAAGTGAGGTGAGCCGAAGCACCAACCCGAAGACCTCGACATGAACGAAATGATCTGATGCTGAATTTGTCGACTGTCATCAAACACTGTGGAGTTGCATTAGGGGAAATGTAGGATCCAGTGTGTTTGAAACTTGACCCATACTAGAGAGTAAAAGTCAGGATAGCTTCAATTTTGACCATTCTTTCTTTAACCTGTTTCTTATGAGTCCCACAACATTATGGAAATACAATACTAAATTGCTTTAATATCTCTGGGTGTATAGGTCATTGTGGGAAATGGTGCAGAGCAATATTGGACTTTTACATGTTTTTGCTATGGATGTATAAAGAGAACTGGATACAGCGTTGGAGGCAGGGCGCCTTTCATTTCTACGAAAGTTGCTCAATGCCGCATGAAGCCAAAAGAGCCACTTCCTGCTGTAAAGAAATTACTCGGATGAATACATACTGCACAGGCTCTATGGGCTCTTCTAGACTTTCCAAATGTTATTGAACCCAGTGGATCAAGTTTTGATAGTGAAACGAGTCATTTCGTGGGGATTGTGATGCTCAAAAAAATTTATCCACCGTTTTATAGCCTCTCCTTTTCCCGTATTTGTGTGCAAGAAAAATGCTTTTTGGGCCCCTGTTGGACCTGTAAGTTGTAATTATATGGTTTGACCACTATGTCAAATTGGCTTCAAAGCCTGGCACACTTCCTGAGGCCTTGGTTTTTCGCATCAATGTGATAAAGTATGACTTATCAGGTATTTAATTCACTGGATTCACTTAATGCACTGGATGCCAGAAACATCTGGTTATTTTATCCTTTAACAACTACTCAATTGATTGTACAGAAAATGTATTATATCGCGATATATATGAATATCACAATATACCAGAGCTTCTCGCAGCTTTCATAGTAAATAAAACGTTATTTTCTGATTGTTTCATAGAAGTTACGTTCTAAAGCACAAATAAACATGCCCATACTTGCGCACAACCCTGTGTGACGGTGCTGCATTGCTGGATTTGGTGTGAATGCAGCCGAAGCACACGCTTCATCCTGTCCGCTGTGGCGTCTCTGCTCTGTGTGTGTGCATGCGTGTACGTGTGTGATTGGAGCTCAGCCCTGTCCTTGGCCTAACAAACCCAGAGACCTGTTATCTTTATACATCCATGACATAAACAGAGAGCAGAGGAGAGAGATGGAGACAGCAATGTAACCTTGTCGCTACACTACGAGTCCCGACCTCACACCCTGCACACTGTTACTGGCTGGGGGCTTCACACCCACTGCCCAGAAGCGTCCCACACACAGCAAAATAATAAGAAAATACAGGCAGAGGGCAGAGTCTCTGTAGATAAATACAATGCAACACACTTCAAGCTGGTCATAAATGATGATTGAGAGGGATTACTTTTGTATGAGTCTACACATTGTTTTTTTTTTTTTTTTTTAGGAAAATCCTGCATAGTATACCTTTAACAAGTGAGGCGAATGTTTAAACCATCATCTAGTAACTACATTGATAATGAGGTGAGATGTGTCAGGATCTTTCTGATTCAGCTCAAAAGGTAATTAATTTATTGATCACATAGTATGTTCGTTTTGAGGTATTTACAAGTTGGGAAAAGTAGAGCTTTTAGAAGAATTTATTCATATTGCCCACCCTTAGATAAAATACTCTATCACAGTATATAATTCCCTATTGTGAAATCAATATATAGCATATATTATAGTATATTCCCTAAAAAATTCAAACTGCTGTTTCTAGGTTCAAGAAAGAACTTTCATCTTCAGCTGAGAAACTCCTGATACTGAAAAACAGTCACAAAGAAATGTCTGTTTTGGCCCATCAATCAAATTAAATGCCTGAAAAATCAAAGTATTTCATCACAGCAATCCAACATTCCCATGAATCTAATTTTGCCATAAACCACAGTGATTTGCATCACTGCCAACGAATACAACCAGACATATTAGACCTCTCAGATACTACTTTTATGCAGCTCATTTTAACCTGTTTTGAAGAACATGCATCGGTATATACTGAATTTGCTGTAACATACACTATGTGCTCTCCTCTGTACCCTCATACACTATATATCTGTCACATGGGATCAAGTACAATGTGTGTTTGTGTGTCTTTGTGTGCTCATGACCTTTGCTTGCACAAGTGAATCCTCCGATCCTCCGGAGAGCCCCAGAGATAAAGGAACACAGTGTAAGCCACTCAGCAGTTTACTGTAAACAGGCCGGGAGCTTCTCTGAGACCCACCTCTGCCTCTCACACGGTTTCCTCAGTACACCCCTGACACATTACCAAACACAGTATGCCTGCTAGCCACTCGGAGAGTACACACTGTGGCAGAGACACAGTGTGTACTCCTACATAGCTTCGATACTCGGTCCAGAAATGTTTACACTCATGCTGCTGTTAAGGTGCTCTCTTCGGATAAAACTTTCCATCTGAAGTATGTCACAGACTTTTATTAGAACAGTCCATGAGTACATCACTGCAACATTGCATAACAGTCTTTCCAAGATAGTCAGGAGTGTACAGTAAATATGACTGGTGGAAAGGGAAGAAAGGAATAACAGAGAAAAAAGGAAATTAACACTAACTTCTCCCCATACATGTCCATACATTTCCATCATGGCAAAGCTTGGCATACTAATTCTGCCACTGTGTGAGCTCCACTGTGTGCTGTTGACTCAGTGACATATGAGTGCTATGATATCAGTGAGTCATTCCCTCCTCCAATGCCCCCCCCCCCCCCACCCCTTCTCTACGGTTCTCTCCTTTCTGTCTTTCTCCTTTTCTACTCCAATCGCCTCCTCGGGGCTCTATAAACCGGCTATGTCAACAGAGTCAGAGACGCCTGTTCTAACATGGCCGCCAGGTGGGAACACAAGCCCAGACACAGACGCTTTTATTCACAAAGTTCTGTCTCTGATCTGCAAATCTGCACATTTTGCAGAACCGGGATTGAACCTCGGGAATAAAAAAAGCTATTTATGCTCGTGTCATTTTTTAACTAGCCCTTTAATAGTGATTAATGATCGCTCGAGTGCTGATGCACTCTGTCTATTCATGTCTGTATGGTGGGAACATCCTGCTATGCTCCATTCAAAAATCTGACAGTTTATTGTTACCATGAAGGGCCGTTAATGGCAGTGGCATATATACTGCGCATGGTAAAACATAAATGAAGACATTTTATGACTCATTAGGAGCAGCAATCTAATTTCATATCCTTTTAACACCGCCTCCACTCTTCTTTTATCAAAATATTACAACACCAAAATACATTACTTTAGGTGGTAGAGATGATCCAGAGTTCAAAAGAGTATAGTGCAGAAATGACTAATTAAAGGGGAATTCCAACAATTTTACACATAAATGTTCCCTCAGCACAGATAGCACTACCTGTGAAGTTATGTAATGTCTTCTGTGCCTCTGGAGGAGCTTTGTCAAGTCTCTGATGATGTCCTCAGGGTTTATCTGAGCTTGAGGACTACAGATTGTTAAAGGAAAAGGCCGACAATATTCTATATGTTTCCTATTGTCAATAAATCCCACAATAAGATAAAAACCAACAATAAACTGATTCTACTAACAACTATTTTCTGTGTATCCATGTATGTCTTATTCCTCTGTGCCATAGAGCTCCATTGTTGTCCAAAAACTATTAAAAGCACATCAGAAAGCCACATCGTCGCACTGGGTGACATGTTCCTTCATTACCATAAATACAAACAGTGTTGTTTATTTTGACTCAATCCCACATACACTGTCTGGCTGCCGTAAATACCCACTAAAGCACTAAATATGTATTAGTCCACAGCTGGAAATAGTCACCAACAAACACACTATTTCCTCCTGTTTCAGTAATGTTTGCTAAAAACTACAGTACCCAGCTGTTTCAGTAAATTAAATTAATTACATTATTGTTTTAATAAATTGCCAAAGTAACCCTTTAACTCTTTTCTGTTATCTGTAATATCACTGTTGATTGAATAGCTTCAGGTTTGGACTGTTGCACAGACAAAGCAAGCAATGTGAAGTCATCAAGGGTTCTCAGAAATTGCAATGCTCATTTTATAGACAAAAAGATGGATTTATGACAAAAATATGGACAGACTATTCAATAATAGAAATAAGCATTGCTCTAAAGGAGTTCACCAGGATGTTCTCACCATACATGGCAACAGATATTTGGGCGATTCCAAAGTATGAACTCAAGCTGAAAGTGGGACCTGAGCCATGTCTGGTATTTCTGTTTCTCTGTGTGTGAGCAGCTGAGTGGTGACAGGCCCCCAGCTGGGTAAAACCGTTTCCAGTCTCCCCCCTCCAACACACACCCCCATCCCCACCTGCCGCTCTGCTGGGACTGCTAAGGGTCACTGGGCCACATTGGTCTGATGAGTCAAAAAAGAGAATAGTCACCAGACTACACCAAGCACTGAGGAGAGAGGGGGTAATGGGTGAAGTCAAGTGGTAAAAGGGGTTACAGGATGTGCAGTTGAGTGTGAGGGTATTTGAAGGGGGTGAGCAAATGAGGAACAGTCCGACAACAAAGTGGGGGTTAATAGGGCAGTGGGACACAGATCCCGCTGGGTCCCAACTCATCAGTTCCTCCCTCAAGCATCTCCATGGGTACCACAGCACTTAGCATCCACTTCCTGCTTCCTTTTGCTCCTCCTCAGGCAGAGATGCTACGTTTTCTTGAGTGCAGCAGCAGCAGCAGAAGAATGAATGAATAAGTAAAGACTTTCCCCTCTGTTCCCTCGTCACATTCAGCAAAACAGACTTTGCAGACCTTCCATATGGAATAATTCAATAGGCAGCGCCTCGGGGAGCGACGTGGCAGCGCGCAGACAATAGCAGGCAGGGAAGCTGTATCAACAGCAGACAAAGCACAGTGGCGCTCAGCTCAATGCCGAGCTGTGATTATATGGCCCTGACATGTAACACGGACGTGACAGCGTGGAGTCGTATCCGATGAGGGCACGACGGCGGCGTGTATCTGTAAAGCTGCTGATATCCTTGTGGAACAGCAAAGCATTGTGGGAGCTCCAGCCATGCCAAGAATATAAATATTACAGGGAGCTTGACGCCAATCGAACATGTGTAGCGCAGGCCAGAGGTGGAGATAATGAAGGGCGAGTTGTGAATTGAAGCTGAACGACGGAGAACGAAAGGGAAAGGAAAATGAAACTGAGACGACTGAATTTATCCACTTTCTGGGTAATTCCACTGCCCCCCCCCCACCCCCATCCTCCTTCCTCACTCTATTTGCCTCCCCCCATCTGTCTCTCTCTCTTCCTCTTTCTGTCTTCCTCTCACTCTCTCTCCCCCTCTCTCTTTGGGGCGCAAGTCTTTGATCAGATGCTGAAGCTATAAACATTACCAGCTGGCCTTGTGCTCCACATAAAGAGGTCAGCCGAGCCGGGGGTGGAGGGGCCGCATTTTGAAGCGCAGTAACTCTACTCTCAGCGGCCGGCGGCACCCGCGGCCGACATCTGGGAGAACTTCTCCATTTCAGAGACACTCTGAATCAGCTAAAAACAAACCCGCCTCTGACACACATCCAATCAAACACGCCAGAATAGACAATAAGGTTGTGTTCCTCTTTTTACAACCGAGTAGTAACACTTCTACCATCTGTTTTCTCAAGACAAAAATATATAACACAGCCACAGGTAGCTGTTTGGGTGGAAAGGCGGAGGGAGGGCGGCTGTGATTTGCTATTCATAGACTCGAGCATTTAGCATTCATGAATGAACAGAACAGAGAAACGGCTGAATATTCCCCAGCTGACCTTTCGGCGTTTAGTTTTTGTCTTTCCGATGAACAGATCAAATGTCTGATTGTGAGAGATTCTGACTTCACACGGTTAAATGTGGTCCTGAGGAAAGTGTTAACTACTCAACATTTAACATGTGTTCATTTTTAGGTTGTTGGAAAGACAGGAGGCTAAAGGTCTTGGCGCAGAGAATAAGTGCATCACTTTTGACAAGTCTTGCAGTGTAGCTGACGGGAGTCCAAACTTAAAGGTGCTCTGTGGAGTTGTCTTGTAAACAAAAAAAAAAAAGTTATGTTTACATTCAGTGTTAGCAAAATGCATTGTATATACTCTTACAGTCTAAAAAACGTGCTAGCCTGCAGTTCTTCACTGCCTTTGTTGGCACGTTGCTACATTTTTTGCGCATACAAACAAAATAGGGGCCCATTTGTAAAAACATGACTCCACAGCACTCCTAGTGGTCAAAAAGTCCACAGACTACCTTTAACCTTCTTGCTCTTAAAATCAAAACAACTCTGAAACTCACTAATCAGTTACTCAGTTGGTCTACAAAATGTCAGGAAATAGTGAGAAATGCCCGTCACAGTTTCCTAGGCCACAAGTTGACATATTTAAACAGCTTATTTTGTCCGAGCAACAGTCCAGTTCCCAAACATATTTAGTTTGCAATCATAAATAACTAAGAAAACCCATTGTAAGCCTAGAAGCAGTAAAATTTTGTCTTTTTCTGTTTTTTTATTGTTGATTAATTAATTGTTCAGTTCTATTCTAACTGCCTAATATTTCATACACAGAGTTCATACACGCTGGCTGTCCACAGATGGCCAGATTAAAACATTTCCAGCTGACTACTTTCTTACTGTTTTTTTTTTCCTCATAGCAAGTTGCTTCTCACCTTATTGATGTAAGGTGCCTTGCATCCAGCTGAGTGGAGCCTACGTCAATGAAGCGAAAGCTAAACTGTCACTCACTGCTTGTTTGTGTCGTGTTTGTCAGTCATATGAGGAGTAGGCAGGACAGGTAATGAGGCCACAAATTTGCTGGTTTGCCAACTTAAGTCCAAATGGTTTACTGCTTGTTTTCAGCAAACTAAATAGACACATGGCTTTTTGTTATTGTGAGCTACTTTGCACGCTGATTGTATCACACTGATTATATTGACGTGGAGTGCTGTTTTAGAACTTGTTTGTCTTGCTCGCCTATTGCTTTTAACGTCAGTCATGCCACTGAAAGGTATCTAACTCTCTTGTATTATAATGTCTAAAAACGACTAGACCTGTGTTATATATTCTGTTTAGTTGTGTACTTACATTATCCCAAATGTTTCCAACAATGGTCAAACCCAGAGAAAACCGTATTATTTTCACCCAGCTGGACAACTTTAGTCCATAAAAGTGGATCTACTGGTAGCAAATGATACAGGGCCTTTCCAATACTCTGTACTCTGTACTGCCACCCTCAATGAGCTTGTGTCTGTTGTGTGTGTTTCCTCTGTCTGTGTGTGTGTGTGTACACTGGCTCTTCTGCTGAGTGGAAACATTATTGTGTGTGTATGTGTAGGCCATCACATTTTCAGTAGAGTTTTAACTCTTGCCCACTGAATGGCACATTGTAAAGAAAAAGCCCAGGCATTAGGCAGCCCTATTAACAAACCTGTGACATCACTACTGGACATAGGAGCCCTGTTCTCCACATAATAGAACTATTGAAACCCCCTCACTACCATCACTGTCCATGGCACACCAGACTCTGGCAGTAAACCCATGTGCGAAAACCATCACCTGTTGCAGCTTAGTGTTTGGCCTGAATATGAAGCCTGTGGGCGTGTTGGAGGCACCGTCGGATAGTTATTGGTCCCAGGAGCACATGGAGAGACCGAGATAGAGATAGAGTGAGAGACAGAGAGAGTGTGTATGCATGTGTGTGTGTGTGTATGTGTCCTTGACATGCTTGGCACCTGGCCAGAGTAAAAAATAAACTGTACCTGACCAGCTGTGTCGTACAGTCCCAACAAGTACTGCTTCCCCCCGACGTTGACACTCACTGCAAGGAAATGACAAAGAGCAGTTGAGAGGAGGAAGGAGAGAGGGGTGAGGGTGGGGAGGGGGAGCAGAAAGGGAAGGAGGGAGGGAGGGAGGGAGGGGAGGGGGGCTCAAGGTCCCCAACCCCTCTCTGCTATGAAGAAGGCAAACAAGTGGTTTTGATTATAGCAACAGATGCAAGCCAATGCAGTTAGAGAAAGAGTGGCAGAGGAAACAGGGAATTCAACTCAAGCATTATTCTATACATTATCTCCTCTCTTATTAGGTTTTATTCTGTGAAACCATCACAAAACACAGCACAGCAGCAGTTCAGCATGTCATGTTGTTATTATTAGACGCTCATGATAGAGAGAATATTAGAAGAATTGTATTCCTACCTGCATAATGATCAAAGACTGTGGGCACATACTCCTCGGGAAAGGCGTCATTGGCATAGCTCATCAGAAGACACGTTTTGCCCACTGCACCGTCTCCAACCACGACGCATTTTAACATGATAGTACCGGTTCCGTTAGCCATGATCCCGACCTTACCATCATCATCATCGGCCCGACGCCCTGTTTTCCCGACCTCCTCCTCTTCCCCCTGCTGCTGCTGCTGCTGCTGCTGCTGCTGCTGGGCGGTGGTGATCCCCGCACGGCGGGCATCACCAGCGTCGGAGGCGGACTGCGCGGCTCACCGAGTCGGACTGGAACTGCATCTTTTCCCCCTCCTCCCCACCACCGGTTACGGTACTCCCAAATTTGGTCGTGAAGGAGTTTTCTTTCCACTGCTGACACAATTAACAGAACACTCCACCTCTGGGAGCTGTTAATGCGGTTTCTCTTAGCCAAGAAACGACCTTCTTCTCTCCGAGACCTTCCGCCGTCGGTGCTCAAGCTGCTGCCTGGTCAGTCGTGTGTGCTCCCCGGTGTGCCCCACGCCTGTGCGCTCGCTCCCTGGCGCACTGTGCTGCTGGTGGACAAGGTGGGTGCGCTTGCTGGAGAGGCGGAGCTTCGGTTTGAAACCAAGGGGCTCTGGATAAAGTACACTCCGCCTGCTGGGGATGTGTAGACCAAAGACTTTTCATGTCAAAAATCACATCAGTATTAGGGTGATCAATATTATACAAGCATAGGAATACTGTTAGACCCTGCAGAGGCTAGTTGAAATATTAGGAGGACACTAACAGTTATAGGTGATAACTGAGGAAACTTAACAGCATTCTGAAAGGTCAGAAACTTTCCAGTGAGTAGGACTACCACACACACCAAACCCAATAGCCTATGGATACATTAACATTATGAAACATTATGAGGGTGTCATATTAAAAATATGCCCAAAGATAAGCTGACACTCAAAATTCCTTCACTTTAGTT
Source organism: Thunnus maccoyii (assembly GCF_910596095.1). NCBI lineage: Eukaryota > Metazoa > Chordata > Actinopteri > Scombriformes > Scombridae > Thunnus > Thunnus maccoyii. Next base: position 25,754,298 of record NC_056546.1, on the reverse strand, counting down.
AGACATGCATTTGTCCTATCCATAGATTCCAGCGTAACATGCAATATACACCACCCGTTTGTTTACAATGTTGTAACTTGAGTCTGACTCTTAAGTCATAAACATTTAGGGTACACATGACTTTGTGGTTGAGGAGATGAATAGGTGATCTTTCCTCACTGTGCAACTGTATCTGTGTGTGCGTGTTACTCTATGTGTTTAGGATGGATGGGATATGTGAGATGGGACCAGGGAGCTGCAGATGGAGACACCACGGGAGGAGATATGTGTTTGTGGAAGAAGGAGGGGAGATACAGAGATTTGACCTCCGTGGTGCAATCGGCCAGGTGTGGGCTGTCTCCTTGAGTTAGTGTACTCGTAACCATCTTAATGAAGCAAGTCTCTCTCTACAAATAGAAAGGAATGAGCACACATGCATATTATTTTCCTGTCTCTGCTTCTCTGTCTGCTCTCTTGGCCAAATGTTCCTTAAGTGAGGGGAACTCCAGGGGCCCAAAGAAAGCTCCAGGGGATCCCAAACAAATTATTACATTTTGCAAGGATGAAATCTTCGATTACAGTTCTGCTTCTTAATACACATTTGTTCATAGGTCCTCAATATTCAAGTATGGGATCCTCCAAATTTCTCCTTTTATTATCAGTTAAAATCTAAATGCTTTAATAACTGCAAAAAACATGTCACCTGTTATAGTATTACTGATACTCACTCACTACCCATTTCTTTTAAAGATGTAAAACATATCTTACATATCACACACAGTTTTGGTTTGTTTAAACCAGACATGTGGTCATAAATTGCTGGCATGTTTAGTCTGAATCACGGTGTTGGCACATGTTAATGTTAATGTTAATGCATTTTCTGATCATGACTCAGTCACTATCTTCATGCAGTTATCTGTCAGCAGAATCAACAAGATATTGTGTATCAATGACAACTTGTATCATGTAACACATTTCCCTGAAACACCAGCTACATGATAATCAGCTCTTTGGAACCACAGCAGACAGGAAACTGGACTTCTTCACATCATGGTCTTTGAAAAGCTATAAAAACATGAGTAACATGAGTAAAATAAAAGTAAAAATCAAGCATTAGAGAAGAAGAATAGCTGAGAAAAATGCAATTAAAACTCATACAATATATGTGAATTTATATATTTATTAAAATAGCAGTTTATTGTATAATTTCAATATGGTGGCAATACTTATATTTTGGTTCTAATTTTTCACACTTTCCTTCTCTTTCTGGCTTAAACTCATCTCCTACAGTGTCCTGCTATAGGCTGATCTCTTGGTTGATGATCCCTAGACGGCTGTGTGCTGTCCAATCAGCTGCAGGGGGCGGGGCCGAGGATTCTCCTGCTATCATCACATTTGACAGCTGCTGCAGCAGCTCACATGACCAAACAACAATTACCTCATACATGTAGTACTCCCACTGAAGGTGTTGCATTGGAAACACTGCTCCCTGTACTGGGCTGGGCAGGCCAGCAACAGGGGGGGCTTTCATCTGAAATGATACAACTCAGCATCCTGGGATCTAAAGGGATGATGTAAAGACTCCAAACATCAATCACTGCGATATCACTCAAGCATTCCCACAGCTAGTAGTATGTTGTTTAATATAAAAGGTAAGCTATAACCCCAGGCAGTTCTCATCACAACATAAACCACCACTGGTTTAAGAGCAGGTATGTATCTATACTTCCATTTTAATTGCTCATCCTACTCACTCTGACACATATGACGACATGTTTAACCACTGATACCATTTGCCATGTCCATCACTAATCATATCTACACTTATGCTGTGTGAAAAGATGTCATGCAAGCCCACTTTATCTTAAATTCTAGTCAAGATCCGAAAGTTATTAATTCCACATGGGTATTAATATTAATAGGATGAGTCTTTAAAATGATAAGACAGATTTTGTCAGATTTTGTCTGATGTGGTCATGTAACCATAAAAAATGTATCTAGGATCTGAATATTTCACTCAGTGTGACATAATGTTGCTGAAGTGCTTGACCAACCAGACACAGAGTCTGTTTGTTTTCAAACAGGATGGAAAAATATCTGTGGAGTTACTTGAGGTAAAATAAAAAGAGGATATTAGGATTTAAAAGGTGGATAAACTTTATCACACAAATTAAGTGTGTTTGCATTTGGTCTTTTCTACATTTTTGCCTACATGGACTGTGTGTTTGTTTTACTATTTTTGGGGGTTTCATGACATTATTGCACTAAATGAGATTTCACTGTACTGATATGTTATATTCCTAAAGGGATTTACAGTCTATGAATGTACCCAGCCTACAGACAGATGTTGTACAGACATTCATGGTCCCCAGAGGATGAACCCTACTAGTGACCCAACCCACCCCTTCATCTAGCATCACCTGTATGTCAAAGTTTTTGGTCAAATGTCTCAACAACTATCAGATGGATTATTTGCCAAGAAATTTGGTAGAGATATTCATGGTACTAAAAGGATGAACCCTAATGACTTTGGTGATCCCCTGACTCTTCATCTAATGCCACCAATAGGTCAAAGTTTTCACATATCCAGTGATTTCACCTGTAGTTTATTCATTTTTGTTTTGAGTGAAATATCTCAACATATACATACATTTTGGTAAACACATTCATGGTCCCCAGAGGATGAAATCTTCAGACTTTTGAAATCTACTGACTGGTGCCACCAACAGGTTGACATTTGTCATTCAGGGTTAAATTTCTGGTCAACTGCTGGATGGATTATCACATAATTTGCTGAAGACATTCATGGTCTTTGTTAACTTTGATGATCTCCTAATTTTTCATCTATAGTGCCATCACTGGGTCAAATTTCATTGTGTCCAATACTTTGGTGCAACTATCTAACTATATGGTTTTCTTTACAGTGAGGATTACAGATTTACAGAACCACTATGGTTGTAAACTCTTATAATCATCCAACCAAAAGAACTAATCAGAAATGAAGGCCATTTGATTGAAAAGTGTCATCCTTACATCATCATATAATGAGTGATAAAGCATGAAATAGACTTATTCTTCAGTCTCACCTAAATCACATAATAAGCGCAACCTATTTCTTTCAAGGAGACTATTAAACCTTTGTGTGGCTAGTGTTAGTGTACCTGAACATAACTTTGCCCATAGGGATCATTTACCTTTGGTTAAATTCTGCTTCACAGTGAGGAGCCTTTTATGAAGCAGAATTTTGTATTTTATTGAGCTTTTTGAATTTTGTATCTATGGTCCATATGTTTTTTTCAATCTCTTATGCCACAGCATGATGACAACATTACTATCATATTACTGAAGGGATTTATCCATGTAAATCTTGTATTATTTTAAATGACATTTTGTGAAGGGCACATGTTGTGTTCGTGCAGCGTATATGGTTTATGTATTAGGTTTCTGCAGTGTGGGTTAGTGCTGGAGGGTACCAAAAGACTTTGCTGCCCAGGAATTCATTAGTGAGCTGCTGACCTTATTTCCCATGTGGATGACATTTAATATCAACTATCTATTTCTGTATGGAGCTAACTTTAAAGGTGGCAGCTTCAATAGAATATATTGGTTTGCAGCATTCTGCATCTCAGCATATTCACCTGTAAACAAAACATGTAAACACAAGACATTTCTCTTCACTTTGTGTATTCTCAATAGAGACAACGACATTTGAATGAATATGAAATTGTGTTTATATGTATTTTATGCACTCTGAATGAATATGAATCAAAATAAACATATTCAATAGTATAGTTTTACATCAGTCTATTTACAGAGGACTGCAGTCTGGCCAGCAAGCAGTTTGCTGTTCTATTCTGGGAAAGGCAAACAAATGTAAGAGCTCCTGACTCCCATGTCTCCTATCCAGTTTCCAGATACTATCTTCTAGATTGTATAGTATGAGCACACACGCAGACACCCACACAAACACGCGCGCATACACACACACACACACTTCCTCCTTGTCACTGACCAACATCAATCACAGTCTGGACGTGCAAACTGAGGATGAGGCGGTAGACGGGAGAGAGTGACGCAGTGCAATCACAAAGAGCTCAGATGAGCTCCTAAATTAGAGTGTGTAGCCGGTGTGGACTCCCTGGGAGGGTTTGGTTAAATTACAGGCCATATTTTTAGTGAAGGCTAGGCTTCATCCTCTGGAACTGCCAGCAGCTGAGGACCATCACTCACACGCCTGTCTGCCCCCAGTTTGTTCAACACTGGGGCTGTGAACACTGTGTGTGTGTGTGTGTATGTGTGTGTGTGTGTGGTGAGCAGAAGTAAAATGAGAGCATTCCTTAAAAACAATTTACTGTTTTATTGCTTTGCATGTGTTACAGTAAGTGTGTGTGTATGCTTGGATGTAATTACAAATAATAACTCACCATCCGTGTTCAGCCTAAGGAGTTTGATAATCATTTTTTGGATCGTGTGTCTGTGTGTGTGTGCGTGACAGACAGAGACAGAGACTTCATGTAGACGTCTGCAGGGGAATGTGGGGCATGTCAGACATGTCGGTCATGCCAAAGTGTCACTAGACACCTCCAACCACAAACACACACACACACAACCGTCATCACATGATCTGCAGCTGATTACAAGCGAACGACAACATGTCTGGCTGATGGGAGAAGGGGATGGACTGATGTATTATTTAGTAACCCTGAAACACATGATACAGCGCATGATGTTATGTACTGCTTGTTGAGTGCTGGATTTGCTGTAATTGAGTGTAGTTTTAGAGGAAATGTTTCTATTGTGCAATCACTGCTGACCGTAACAAGATCAAGATGAGGAGATACACTTCACATCTTTCACAGATTATCAGCATAAATATTTCTTTAAAGTGTGCATAATAGAGAAGATCCCATTTACACCAACATCTAAATGGTTGATGGAGGATGATATATTTCAGTGGTTGACTCACACAGATTTGGAGCTATTAGAGGATCACGTCATACTTGGCTTAGTATACCAAACAAAATGAATTGAAGTGAGATACCGATCACAATAAAAGGAGTAACAACAACAATAATTGCCAAATCAACATTAATAATGCTTATAATAATAGAGGTGAGTGCCAAGACAAAAAGGGAAAAAAATATTAATGGCAATAATAGAATGAGAGAAAAACAACAGTCCACTGCTGGGTCATAAAAAACATTTGGTCGCTTTAGCTGTGTGTTTAAAATCATACAATGTCCTTTAATTGAGAGACTGTGTAACAAAAAGGGCTGCAGTCCCTGCACAGCTCACACACTATGGGCATCAACACAATGAAAGTTGATAGTCAGCGCTTTAATCTCAGTCATTGTTTCATTTTAAGTCCAATGTGCTGGGCTGCAGAGCCAAAACAACAACAAAATGTCAGTTTTCAAATACTTGCAACTGCACTGAATAGCTGCATGCAGTACTGCAGTTTCACCTGGATGCTCCTATGTTATGCAGGTGCAGTCACAAGTAGCAAAGATAGTCCATGTTGTTGATGGTGGCTGTCAGGGTGGGTGTGTTTATGCTATCTATGTAGGCCACACCTCACTAGCAGAGGTACAGGACGTTTATTAGATTATTAGATGACTGATTTCATGAATATCCTCTACATTCTCACATACACTGTTGTATGTCCTCTTAAACTCCACTAGGACGCCAGCGTCCTCAGATGACATTACTGTCTTTCAGAGGCTGTAGCAGGCTCAGTTTAAAAGGCTAGAGTGAAGTGATGATACTGGTATCACATGAAAATAGATGACCTAAGGAATCCATTGGTACCAACCATATCATGCTAGCTTGTCGGGAAGGGGAATAAATAGCACTCCAAGCAAGTTAGGCTAAATTTTGGCGAGGGAAAAACTGGCTTGGCCATTTCCAAAGGGGTCCCTTGACCTCTCACCTCAAGATATCTGAATAAAAATGGATTCTATATGTACCCATGAGTCTTCCCTTTACAGACCAATGCAGATTTGGGCAAAAACCATGCAGTTTTTTGTATGCAGTATAAATGTGTTATTTTCACTTATTCTAAAAATTGTATATTTGAATATTTCTGCATACTGGGGTCCCTAAACAGTCTTGGAATTGCACTAATTGGGTCTGACTGGAAAGCTGAGACTATTATGGATTCAGTGAGTCTAATTGTATTCATATGTGATGATGTTAGTCCCCATAGTAGCAATTTCATTGTAGTGATACCATTTTTTGAAACTTGACTGCTCTGTATAAAATGACCTATTGTGACCTTTAGGGTAATCACAGCCTCATGAAACTTTACAACTACAAACTAGAGACTGAAGGCTTTGAGAAGATGTCTGGCTTTCTTAGGTATATTGACAATAAGGGGCTATGAAGTGCTCACTATCCAATCGCTGAAAAATGCAGTTTACAGAAATCTCCAAATGTCAAAAGTTTTTGATACCAAATCACAGCATGAATCTTTCTATGGTGTTCCTCAAGGTCTTGGTGTCGTAATGTGGTGTTTTAGAGGGATTTTTGACCATTTTATCAATTCTCAAGTGGTCAAAAATGGTTAAATTTCCACCACATCTGTGTAACAAATGGTATCAACCCAAAAAATGCTGCAACAACTTATGAGACATAATTGAGCATATGAATGGCAATCATATACTTCCAAGTGGCAATTTAAAAAAGTAAACTAGGTGTGCTGTCCTGGCCTTTCTTATTCATTTTCACTACTTTAAGGATTCAGCACCCTGCTTTATTATTGTGAGTTGAGCGTGTTGTATCATATTTTTCATCATGTACTTCCATCATAATGTTCTAAGCCCTTATACACTCTAAACTTTCAAAATTTGAATATCTGCCTCACCAAAACACAATACAAGAAAACTACATCTCAAATTAATCTTCAGGTTCTTATTATAGTCTTTGTTTACAGGAATTTGTGTGTAACGACAAAAGCGTTTAAGGTCAGTCAGATTTAGACCCTGACTGACCCTGTCGCCCTGTATAAAGATTTCAGTGATTCATGAAGTTATCGCGGCTGTGTCACGTGCGTAAAATGCGCACAGCACCTCTCTCAATTTGGAGACGCACCTATCGATCTCGCTGCTGCATGGCAAATCTGAGATAAAGATTGAGTGAAAATGAAAATACCCTCTGAAAAGTATGTAGTAAATGAGCAGATATCAATATTAATTTGATACTGCCTGAAAAAACAAAAGCAACAACTACCATGTCATGTCATGTTATAGTACATGTCATGGTTTGTAGTAGATACAGCCCTACAGGATGACCAGAAGGCAAAAGTTCAGACACTGTATGATGTCCTGATACACTCATAAATCAGATTACACCATCTCCATGTTTGTCCACTTAACCTTTCTAATGTTTGGTTGTTTCAGCTGACAGAGGAACTGGACGCTCCATTTAAAGAAGCTGGGGGCGAGTTGGCAGAGAAGACTCGGGGCAGTGACACTCACACAGTGAAAGATTTCCACAATATTTAGCAGAGAGATCAGAGAGTGCCAAAAGAGTCCACAAATAAAAAGTCAAAACAATTAAAAATCACCTCAGTTTATGTTTTACTCATTGTCTTCAATGTTTGGGGGAAAATTATATTACCTCTGTGAAGCACCGTGACGTCTCAAACCACAATAATACAACACCCCAATTATGATGGCACACGATATATTTTATTGAGTTAAATTTATATTTTAGCAATCACTGAAATTCCTGCGCATCCGTGATGTTTGGTTTATCTGTTCACTGAGACAAGAGATGCCGTTATTGAATGGTTTCACTGATGGTACAGTAAAATGTTTTCATTATTATCTGTCGACACATTTTGTTGTTATCTACTGTAAGGACAAGAGGACGTCTTCTATGGTCCAAATGTTTTACTGGACAAACCTGGGGTCTGTGTTGAACAGCTAAAGCCCTGAAGTTATCCCTGAAAGCCCTGAATGACAGTTAGACCCTGACTGATCCTGTCGCCATGTAGAAAGATTTCAATAATTAATTAAATTACCGCTGCTGTGCCACGTGCGTAAAATGCACACTCTAAATTTGGAGACGCACATATTGATCTCGCTGCTGCTGCATGGCAAATCTGAGATATAGACTGAAAATAAAAATACCATCTGAAAAGTTATTTATAAATGAGATTGTAGTTTATTAGTCAAAATGTTTCAAAAGCCTGCAGATACAGTCTCTTCTATAAGAAGCTGTTTATATAAAGACCGAAACAAACTGAATGACTGAGGACGCAGTCAGAGCTAAACATTTCTTCATAGTTGGATGTGGATTTGATTTCAGGCCTTTTGCAGGTTGATTGGATGAAACTTTGGATCACAGAGGTGAGATGTGACTGTAAAAACAGACGTGCACAAAATGGACGCCGAGGATTCCATGGTTGCTATGTTTGTCTCCAAGCGCATCAATTCTATATGATCATCATTTAAACCTCAACAAAACCTAACGGTCAAGAAAAGTTTTCACAACTTTCACTCGACGATTTCTTGCAAATAAACGCTTCTGCTGAGGACTTCTTACATCCTGTTAAGGACTAAAGACTCACTGAAACTGACGAGAGAGAAAAAACAAACTTCCATCATGGAAAATGTGAGATTTGAACACTTTGAAAGTCTATGGTGTTTTCAATGTATTTTACCGTCGAGACTTTCAGAGCCCTCAAATGTCACTGATGTTTTATATAAAGACTTTGACACGAACACTCCCCCAACCCAGGGTCACATGGTAAAAACAATATGTTGAAGGAGAAATTCAGATTAACTAATGAATTACAGGGAAATGAAGCACCTGCACATGTGCCTGTTATTTTACTGCAGTGATGTACATTGTCAGTACTGGACTGTACCAGCTCCATTTATACTGTATATTCATTAAAAAAAAGACCAAAGATGCGCATAAAATAACTAAATCACGGCCTTACTGACAATAATGTCATTATTTAATATATTTAATAAGATATCACCAAGCTCCCAGCTGAGGTGATGTTGATGTTGTGAATTTAAGTGCAACACTGGAGTATTTGAAGTTAGTATATAATACCCAGCAGATATGTGATATTATATTTTCAGACAGTAGGCAACACATTGATATAAGGCTCTGTCCTGAAGAAGACCCCTGTGTCAAAATGAGCTTTAAGACCTTCACTATTTAATTTTTGTACTTTAGTCTTAATTGAATACATGTATTCAGGTTACCACACAAAATCTGCAGCCAGGTAATATCCCAGCACAGAAAAAGGGTACACACCGCACAGAGAGAGCAGATAATGTTTTCTCTGGGGTCTCCTGGTCTGTTTATGGGCAAATATTAGGGAATGGAACTTTCCCCCATTTTGAAGGGGAAAGTTCAAATTTTTGCAGAAATGGTGAAATGAAATTCACATTATTCAGTGTCATTTGTTGCATTTACTGCACTTGTGGGGCCTCCTTCTAACGTGTGTGTATTGTTGCAGTGTGATGTTCCCACCACCCTGCAAGACTCGAGAGACAGCAGAATCTCTGCACGCCGGGCAGATGCTGCGAGGAAACCTGCAGCCTGGAACAAGTGTTCATGCTGCAGGGATGACCAGGTTAGACTTCTGAATTTTCTTTAAAAAAAAAAAAAAAAAAAAATCTTTACAAAACATTTCATCATTTACTATTTAGGAATTGTAGAAAATCAAAATGTCTCTCTAACAGCACTCTAACTTGCTGACTGTCGTCAACTAGCTGCAGCCAATTGTAGAACTGAACACTATCTTGTTGTCAGATAAAACAATTGGACACTGTTCATGTCACATGAAGTACTGAACATAATGTGTTTTATTAGTGGTCAGTGCCACATTAACTTTTTAAGTTGCATTGTGAGATAATTTGAGTTCACTATTTAGGGTTTAATTAGGCCATGATAATATTCACTGGACTGTTTAGGGTATATGAATCCTCACAAAATACAGAATCAGACAACACACTATGTTCACTATATTGTGAATAATGAATGATTTTGGACACAGCCGCTGCTGCACAGTTTTATTGCACTGCATACTGGACTTACTTTTCACTTGACTTAGTTCCCATCAAGCTGTGCCAATTCACAGCTTTACTCTGTGACATTATTTTCCTTGAAATTAAATTGCATCTTGTATCCAGACTTGAATAAACTAAGGGTTGTTCTTCTAAAGCCCTGTTAAATTGTGAACGTTTTTTACTTGATCAGTGCATCTAACGCAGATTTTTCTCTTGTGAGATTGAAAAATTATCCTCTGCTGAACTTCCTCAGGAGCAGAAACACCAGCAATCTGCTACTACTGCCAAACGTCCCCGGAAGAGGAAGCGGACCTCTGTGGCCCGTCCTTCCAAACCTTCTGTTGAACCCCCAGAGGTATTGGCTCCCACTCCTGAGCCCTCCAGCCCGGCTGCTGACATTCCAGGGTTGCTGAATTTGGTCCCTCGGTCTGCCATCCCACCTGCCGACCTGCCAGCGGTCTCAAATGTGGCCCCCGGCAGCCCCCGGCCCTCCACTGCTCCCCTGCAAGCTGACAGCCCTCTGAAGATACACAACCGCTCAGTAGAAGAGTACCAGCAGATCTACCATGAAGTGGTTGATGACATGCTGACGTATGTTTATGAAAAATCTAAATCTTTTTCAAACAAATCATGTCACATTTTTATTATCACTTAAAAATCTATTGGTCATTTTTTTCAATATATAAAAACTTTTTAATCCCACATATTGTGATTATTAAATGTTTGCTTCTTTCACTCCTCACAGATACAAGAATGGCCGGTTGCGTCCATACAGTTTGGAGCTTGGCCGTCGTATCAAGCAAAAGCTGTGGGAGAGACTGAATCGTCCCACGTTTACGACCTCAGCCAATGAGGACGGGCTTGTGAAGGTTGATGTATCATATGGGGTTGGAGTCTATCCTCCCCTTCATGATGTAGATATTTCATTAGAACCAAAGCCTGAGCAGCCACCAATAAAAAGAGCTAAGAACTGAAACTGAACTGACAGTATCAGTAGTTTGTAAATAGTTAAAGACATTAGAATAGTTCAATAAGATCAAATCTGTAAATAATATTGTAGTTTTAAGTCTTTTTAACAGGTAGTATGTCTTGTTTCATCAGTAAATGCAGCTTCTGTCTGAACTTTTTTCCAGCCAACTACACATCCAACCTCTGCTGTTGCAGCCTCCACCTGCATGCTCTACCATCCACCTGCAGCCTGAAGCTCCACCTGCAGATTACAGAAAGTACACCTCCACCTACAACTTCCGTAAACCACCTGAAGTGCTCTGTTTTGCCCTCCACCAGTAGCCTGTTTCAGCCTCCATCCGATCTAACTGTGCCTCCAACTGATACCAGCCATCTGCTGTCCTAGCCTCCACCTGCAGACAGCAGACACGACAAACACGTGCTCCACCTAAAATGTTTTACAGACAAATTCCGAACTACAACAACCTGAACCTCCACCCGCAGTTTCTGCCAGAAAACTGTAGCCATCGCCTCCACCTGCAGATTCTGGTAGACTGCTATAACCCGAATCTCCACCTGCAGCCTCTGCCAGCAACCTGCAGCCGCCGCCTCCACCCGCAGATTGTGGCAAATACAGCTGCAGCCCGGGCCTCCACCTGCAGCCTCTGCCAGCAATCTGCATGCCGCCTCCACCTGCAGATTCTGGCAGACAACTGCAACCCAAACCTCCACCTGCAGCCTCTGCCAGCAATCTGCATGCCGCCTCCACCTGCAGATTCTGGCAGACAACTGCAACCCAAACCTCCACCTGCAGCCTCTGCCAGTAATCTGTACGTCGCCTCCACCTGCAGATTCTGGCAGACAGCTGCAGCCCAAACCTCCACCTACAGCCTCTGCCAGCAATCTGCACATCGCCTCCACCTGCAGATTCTGGCAGACAGCTGCAGCCCGGGCCTCCACCTACAGCCTCTGCCAGCGATGTACAGTTGCCGCCTCCACCTGTAGATTCTGGCAGACAACTGCAACCCGAACCTCCACCTGCAGCCTCTGCCAGTAATATGCACATCGCCCCCACCTGCAGATTCTGGCAGACAGCTGCAGCCCAGGCCTCCACCTACAGCCTCTGCCAGCAATGTACAGCCGCCGCCTCCACCTGTAGATTCTGGCAGACAACTGCAACCCGAACCTCCACCTGCAGTCTCTGCCAGTAATCTGCACATCGCCTCCACCTGCAGATTCTGGCAGACAGCTGCAGCCCAGGCCTCCACCTACAGCCTCTGCCAGCAATGTACAGCCACCACCTCCACCTGTGGATTCTGGCAGACAACTGCAACCCGAACCTCCACCTGCAACCTCTGCCAGTAATCTGCACATCGCCTCCACCTGCAGATTCTGGCAGACAGCTGCAGCCCAGGCCTCCACCTACAGCCTCTGCCAGCAATGTACAGCTGCCGCCTCCGCCTGTAGATTCTGGCAGACATCTGCAACCCAAACCTCCACCTGCAACCTCTGCCAGCAATCTGCACGCTGCCTCCACCTGCAGATTCTGGCAATCAACTACAACACGAACCTCCACCTGCAGCCTCTGCCAGCAATGTACAGCTGCCGCCTCCACCTGTAGATTCTGGCAGACAACTGCAACCCAAACCTCCACCTGCAGCCTCTGTCAGTAATCTGCACATCGCCTCCACCTGCAGATTCTGGCAGACAGCTGCAGCCCAGGTCTCCACCTATAGCCTCTGCCAGCAATGTACAGCCGCCGCCTCCACCTGTAGATTCTGGCAGACAATTGCAACCCGAACCTCCACCTGCAGCCTCTGCCTGCAATCTGCAGTTGCTGCCTCCACCTGCAGATTCTGGCAGACAGCTGCAGCCAAACACCCACCTACAGCCTCTGCCAGAAACCTGTAGCCACAACTGCAACCACCTACAGCCTCTGCCAGAAACCTGTAGCCACAACTGCAACCACCTGTAGCCTCTGCCAGAGGCTACAGGTGGTTACAGGATGGGGTTGCAGTTGTCAGCCAGAATCTGCAGGTGTATGCGGCGGTGCAGATATCTGGCAGAGGCTGCAGCCTGAACCTTCAGCAGCAGCCTCTATCAGCGACCTGCACCACCTCCTCCACCTGCAGGTTGTGGCAGAATACCGCAACCTCAACCTCCACCTACAGACGCTTCCAATTCATCTCTGAATCATCTGCTTCCATCTGCAGATTATGACAAACAGCTCCAGCCCAAACCTCCACTTCCAACCCTCAGCCCCCAGCCTCCAGTCTCCACCACCAGCCTCTGCCAGCAACCTGCACTGCCGCCTCCACCTGCAGATTCTTGCAGAGAGATGCAGCACAAATCTCAACCTACAGCATCTGCCAGCAACCTGCACCACGTCCTCCACCTGCAGATTATTGCAGATAGTTCAAGTCCAGCCCAGCCTCCATCTTCTAACCACCAACTTCCAGCCTTTGCCTGCAACCTGCACCACCCCCACCACCTGCAGATTCTGGCAGACAGCTATAGTCCAAATCTCCACTTACAGCCATTTCCAGTTCCTCTTTGAAACATCTACCAGCAGCCTGCACCGCCTCCTCCACCTGCAGATTGTGAAAGACAGCTCCACCCTAGCCTCCAGCCTCCAGCCTCTGCTAGCAACCTGCACCACCCCTTCACCTGCAGGTTCTGGCAGAGAGCTGCAGTCTGAATCTCCACCTACACCTACACCAGGTGTGTATGTCTTTCACATAAAACTCAGTATTCACAGCAGTACTGTAGTTAGTGCTGCACAGTAGAAAGTATTGTATTGTGCATATTTCTGTTACATTGTGTCTTCTCACATTGACCCTTTGTACATCATGAGCATTGCTAGACGGTACTGAGTAGTTTTCTCTGTATTTTAACAGAGGATTTATGCCATGTGTGGACTATTTCTTGGATTACTATCGATTGTTTCTCTTTCTATTTTAGTGTGAATGTTTTTTATTGGGTATGTTGGGTTTTGTGCACACACTGCAAACCAGTTTCCCTCTGAGATAATAATAGAATTAATCTTAATCCTCCACTTGCAGATACAGCCCAAACCTCCACCTCCAGCCTCCAGTTTCTGCAAGTTACCTGTACTGCTGCCCCCTCCTGCAGATTCTGAGAGACAGCTGCAGCCAGAACCTACACCAACTTCCTCTGCTAGAAAGCTGAAGAGCCCCACTCCACCTGAAACTTCTGCCAAACTCCACCAACAGCTTCTTACAGTCATCCACAGAACCATCCCCCTCCAGCCCACAGTAACCATCTGCTCCTCCAGCCACTGCCTGCAGTCTCTATCAGTAACCTGCAGCCCCAATATCAGGAACCGGGCTATAGTTTGATTAATACAGTGACTAAAAACATATGATTTATCCATGACTGAGCTCTGTTGTAGCTAAAATGATGTTTGAACATTTGGGAAGTTAAAACCACAAAAACAAAAACGAGTATTTATGTCATGTTTACTGCTTTGGCAAATGTTGTAAGTATTTGACTACGGATTTTTTGGAAATATCAAAACAAACTCAGTATTTTTTGTAATTAAATATGTAGAGAATTTTCATTCTATCTCAAGGAAGGTACCTTAAGGGAATTGCATATTGTTAAAAATGGACCTCCGGCACTTAAATGCACTTTACAGTAATTTCTTTAATTGTATTGAAATGAATTTGCCTCATTCATTATTAGACCCCTACTTAATGATGCCATTTCTACTTATTCAGTTATTCAGAGTTTCTTGCACATATGACTAATTTTAATGTTTTTTTCATGTGTTTCATATTCCAATTCAAAGATAAAATGCCTGCTGTATTTTCAGTGTAAAATGATTTTTTGTCATTGCTATAATCTGAACATTATGACAACAATTGACCAACATGATCTAAAACTTCAGAGGGATGTCAGTGTGCAATATTACTACAATAAAAGATTGCCAAGCTTTTATTATGTTATGTATCCATTTCTTTATTTCTGAAGATTTTAATGGTTGAAAAGTAAGTCGAAGTGAGCCAAACATTTATCTCATAGGCAGGGTCTATGTCCCATCCCAAACTGGAGGAAATGAACAGAGAGTAATTGACAAGTGTAAAGACAAAACTAAAGACATGTTCTGCTATGACAAATATACAGAGATAAGACTCAGAATTCATGACCAAATCCAGATGTTTTGTAGTTAGTATTGTAGCTGTAGATGTTCTCCATACAGCTATATTGATTATAGCCACTTTAAGGTGAAATAATCATTGTATTCTGGTTTTCTGAAGGCTATACTGATCTACTGATAAATTAAAAATTAATTTTGCCATCACTTTGCCATCCATTACTCAAACTTTTCCATCCTCCAAAGAATAACATTTTGGAAAAACACAGGGTTCTAGGTTCAAGGTTAGCCCCAAATCAATCAAATCCTACTTTGGTTTATTGCCAGTATCCTTTACACTCCTAGCTGTTTGCGTCATTTATTGAGCATCATGTGTGGTTGAACACCTGTCGACACACGTCAGACGCCGGCAGTCTGCGACATTTCCTCTGCTGAGCTATCTTTAGTGAGTACACAGGTTGAGGAGCTGCGTTCCCTCCTGTGTCCAGGCCTATTGTGTGTTTTTACTGGGAAAAGGAACCTACGCCAGACACTAACAAAAGGACAACACCCATCCTCTCATGTTGAGGATGAAGGCAGGAGGACCAAAACAGTATAAACAATATAAGCACATTTCACTGTTGCTGGAAACAGTGTCAAGCCTCAAGCCTAACATCCTGTGTACTGTCTTGGGATTTTCCCATTGCATGTTTGATAAAGAAATATGTGTTGGGGTCATCAGATCAGGAGAAACATACTGAAAGGCTGACACACTGGGTGTATTGGTAAATGGTAAAAAGATGAGATACATTCTTTCATCTCGACCTGACAGTTTAATTCACCCATCAGATAGGCCTACAGCGGATAATCTGATGGTCAAAAGAGTGACCTTTTTCATAGGTGTAAAATTACAAAATGACTTCAACTTTTGAATGCTAGCACCATGGAGTAGTAGCAAAATGTGGTAAAAGGTTTTATTTAACATTTTTTAGTCCCTTTTGTCTTGGCAAGCACTTAATCATCTTTATATCCCCTGTTTTGCCCATTCAATATTTCCTTTATCTCACCATAGGCTATTACCAATTTTTCATATAGAATGATGAGAGAGTGTTTTCATGTAAGTCCAGAGGAGTGATGGGTCCATGGTGTGTGTGTGTGTAACGTCAGTTGAGCAATCGAGTTTCATTGACCTGTCCAATAACAGATAATATTTTGTCAGTTTCAGGGTTTGATAACTATCAAATTTTGACATAATACTTAAAATACTCCTGCTGTTGGGGTAAAATACGTTGAGGCCAATGTGTCCTATTACAAAATATAATTTGAATGTTTCTGAGGGATTTCAGATAAAAAAGTAACTTTTTAATTTTTAAGACAAGGTTTTACTGTGACGCCAGAATATATGGAAATCATTTCATTATATTAAAAGAAGATATGTTTCTTTATAACTGACAGAAAATCTTAAATTTTATTTTTCTAAATGAGAATCCTTTCATTTTGAAAATGATTTCTTCATATTAGACCTTGTATCCCCACAGAAGACAGAGGCACAGGTTTAGGGCAGAAAGAAATCTGTTGCTTCTCTTCCTTCCCCCAACTCACAAGTGCCATCTACTGGTTGTAGTTCATGACCTACTTTCCCTCCAAGCTTCATAGAAAATCTGTGACACCTGGACAACAGAAGAATTCACGCAATAACTGGCTCTGTTGACGTTAACAGTGCCAAATCTTCATGGTTGTAAATTAAGTAAGTTCTTGCATGAAAAAAGCAAACGAAAAGTATTTTATGCTTTATTACTACTGATTTATTTGTATAAAAGTGTAGAAAATCATAAATAGAGGTTATAAATACTGAATAGATGAATAAATACATTAACCAAACTGTTGTCAATTTGAGATGATAAAAACATTATTTAGGGCTGCAGGATCTTCACAGTGTTGATCCCATTTCCAATACTGCTGCAAAGTCCTTGTGGTGTTTTTTATGTACACATTTCTGAAGCAATACTGAAATGACAAAAATCAAAATATTAAATATGATTTCTAACTGTCCTGTAATCCTTTATCACAGAGTTGTCAGCAGAAAGCCATTTTCTCCTCAGTAGCATGGCTGCCCAGGCCCTCTCCTCCCAGCCAGTCCTCATCCAGCTCCCCCAGAATTTCCTGCAGGGATAGCTCAGGCAGGGGGGCGTGCTGGACCAGTGTCAGATGTCCGGACTCCCTGCATCCTTCCAGAGCAGCCCCACTCCACGAATCCTCCATTTGCCAGTACTGACCTTCTAGTGGAGGGCTGTTTTCAAGACTGGTGTCCCAATATCCAGAATCAGGGGTGTCCGGGGTGGAGGAGTGGGAGGTGGAGCAAGGCATGTAGATCTGCTGCTCTGCTGATCCAGGATACATGAAGCCTGCTGCCTGGTTGGAGCTTGAGTTGTAGTTTCTCACTTCCATGGGAGAGTGGCACCACAGCGGCGTGACAGGGGATGTTTGGCTGCCTGGCTGGGACCAGTAGCCCCTCAAGGGTGGGCTGCCCTGCTGGAGCCCATACACAGAACCATAGTGGCCACGCTCCTCAATAGTGGAATAGGCTGGAGGACACTGTCCATAGAAGCAGGCCTCCTCCATCTCCTCCTTCACCTGGGTTGGGTAGGCCGGTGGGGGACCCTGAGGGACTGAGCCAGCCTGAGGGCCCCTGGCTCCAGTGTGGGGTGAAGGTAGAGCATCCTGGACTGGGCTCTCAGTCTGCCACAGCGCTTTCTTGGCTCCTTTGCACTTCAGGGTGCGAGCTCTTCTGTTCTGAAACCACACCTGGACAGGAAAGACAGAGAAGAGGAGTTTAGATTTGAATCAGGACAGATAAACAACACATTCTGTTCTGTTAATCATTCTTCTGGGCAAACAGGCACCAGTGTAGGAGGAGGAGAGCAGATCTAGTAGATGTCAGCTGTCAGAGCCTGCTGTACAGTCTATCTGTCACCTCAAACAAGATCCCGATAAAAACAGCTTGTGTCATCTTTAAAGATAGGGAAATCAAGTGATAGAGTGATAGTGCTATCAACAGTTGTATGCAGGATGCATTTGGAAACAGAGCCCTTCTAATGATCAGAAACCACAGTACAAAATGCCTTACCACACAACCATGTGTGTTTGCTTATACACTTATGTGCAAAGCATGCACATTTGTGTGTATTTAATCTTGGAAGAACATCAGTATCCAATTCCCCAAATAAAGATAATCCTCAAACTTATCTGAACTTACAATTTCACTGAAAACCATTCATTAATTTCATCTTCATATTTATTCCTAAGATACAGGGTTTTTTCAGTAAATGTGATGCCAGGGGCGACTGCATACCTGGATGCGTGACTCTGGAAGGCCCGTGGTCTGGGATAGGCTCTCTCTGAGGCTGATGCCAGGGTACGGGTCAGTCTCAAAGGTGATGCGCAGGAGCTCCACATGCTCTTTGGAGAAGCTGGTCCTCTTCCTGCGGCTGGCACTGCGAGAGGAGGTGCCACCGGAGCCAACGGGTCTGGCATCATCTGAGGGAGGAGAAGAGAGCAGGTTCTACATCAGACGGGATCCACAACACATCTTTCCCAATTTCAATCATTAAGTTCTGCTTCGTCGCTCTACAGGCTTCCCTCTACAGCTGTAATGAAACAGTAAACCTGACTAATGCAATGCATAGATGCAGAATGTTGAATATTTACCGTCATAGATTTAATTAACTGCCTTTTCTCTTTGCGTGGTTCTGATGCTGTACTATCAAGTATACAAAACAAAGCATGTATGTCTTTATCACTGATTATACCAGACCCTTGTTCTAATATTAGCAAATTCTTTAAGGGGTTCTAGCTTTATAGGTGGCAGGTTTTACATTATATGACATGCAAGTAGTGTCGACATGTTTACACAACCTAATACAAGGATCTGCAAATCATTTTAAAGAGGCTTTTCTGTTATTGGCAACATGCCTGACACTACCTGTCTGTGCAGTAAAACCATCACCTGGTAAGCAAGTTAAACACATACTAAACTATTTCAACCAGAGCTCTGTCATTTAAACAGTTTGCAAAAACTAAAGCATATAGCTGCAGGTTATGAACTAAGCAAAGCAAACTGACAAGCAGAATTACTTGTTTTCAATCTTATAGAGTATAAAGCAGGTCTTACCATTGCTGGAGTCCTTCCACATAGCAGCACTTAAATGAATGAAGCTCACAAATAGATTTTGTAATGCACTTCTGATGTGACAGAGTTCACAGTATGGCAGTGTGTTCCTTCACTGGGAGTCTCTGAGTGTGTCTCCTGGTTGGGTCAGGGTACCTTATATATTGATCACCTGAGACCCCAGAAGGCCATGGTAAAGCCACAACAGAGTGTTGGGGTGGGGTGTCGTTTTGCTTTGAGGATGGGTGGTCAACAGAAGTACTCTGAGCAGAGGATCCCTTCTACCCCCCCCCCCCCCCCCCCCCCATCTCCCCCGTTATCACCTGATCCCTATCAAAGTGGTGGCAAGGTCAACAGCAAATATGACACACTACAGAACAATTTGGGCTGAGACAAAAGAAAGTCTGTATAGGATCGTTAGCCTCATCGATACCACTTAACTCAAAGATGACAAGTACTCACACATGAGAATATTTGTTTAGGTTTTTTGTGTGTGTGCTGCTGAACATGTGACATATCAGATAATATACAAGACAGGGCCCACATTCACAAACTTTGTTTTAATCTTCACTGTTAAACTACATTCATGATTTGTGTCTTTTTTGCTTCTATTTAATAATGACATGCATAGTTTCAATGTGTTTTGTAGTGGTTGTGGTTTTGTGGTTTGTCATTAATATATATTGTTACAATGCATATTAATACACAATGTATTAGGCTAGTGTTTTTAAGGGTACAGATGTTCTGAAGTGGGAAAAGACAAGACACCTAAGCACTATAAACATATCTTAATATTTCAAGGCTATCCCTTCATTCAAATTTGGCTACTGGGAGTCATCTGATTAGTGTTAAGCACAAACAAACTTTAGAGGCTTTGCAAACTGTTGAACATTAATCAACCGACAATAGCCTTCAAGAAATATTTAACTCACAGGCCTTAGCAAAATACAAAACAGCATTCTGAGCTGAAGCCTATCAGCGGCTCCTGTTTTCTTTTCATATGCAGGGCAGCTCCCTGCTATCACAAGAGAAAAGACAAAGGTGGGTAATTATTCAGTGATTAATTGGACAGCTATTTGGTCCCACACAGCAGCCTCATTACAGTGAGCATCAAAGTGAGCTTGTCAAATGGTTTAACATGTCCAGGCTTTGACCGAGCTGTATGCAGATGCTGTGACCTTTAACCTCAATATGTCAAATGTGTCTTGATTGTGCTGACCTGCTGCCAGAAAACAGGCATGTGATTTCTTAAATGAAATGTCATGTTTTATTTAATTATAAACATGATGAATATGTCTCATCCTATGCCCATTCACAATATAGTCTTCACCTTTGACCTCTTTCCTGCCGGTCAATTTATCATGATTTCTGAGCTTGTACCATGAATAAGAGCATCAGCTAGATAGAAAGTTGAATGCACAGGAAATGTGAATTCTAACATAGTGAATCAAGTCAAATAGTACAAAAGGGCAAAGTGCAGAGACAGATTTACAGTATATGTAAGTGTTTTAGAAAACAGTGCAGTTTGAAGTTTACCAAAGTTATCTACAGCAAAGAAACAAGCCATGTCTTTTTATCTTTATCTGGACAACTAGAAGAATCAATGTCTCCATGTGTGGAGACGGCTCCTGAAAGTCCCACTAACTCTCCCTCTGCTTTATCCAAATCCTATCAGACATCATACGCAACACTTTGCCGACTCTAGAAGCTCCTAAATTCACTCATGTGAATTAAATATTCTATTGAATTCTGAATCGCCATATTAAAAACTTGCACTGTGTATTTCGCTATCTAAAATTAGTATGATAAAATAATAAAACGGGAAAGAGTCTTATCAAGGAACCATTTTGGTAGATTAAATACTTGCTATGCCCAAGTTTACATACAATGATCGAGTGATTAAAGATAACTAAACACTGGTTCAACCCATGGGCTATTCAACTAATGCAAAATCACTATGAAGGACTTTGTTTAGTTTTGTCTTGACACTACAGAGATCTGCATATTTTAAAAAGCAAAAAGTCATGTGATCAGCTTATCTCTTCATGTAAACTGCAAAGCATAATCCTCCAAACAGTAAAACAGTGATGCTGCAACTATGGCTGTCACAGAGTCACAGGGCTGCACAAATCAACTCATACATCACAGTTTGGAAATAGGAAAAGGTTGAATTTTCATGTTTGGCATTTATTTATTAGTTTAACATGCATTTTAAATTTCTATGCTATATAATAAAGTGTTCGTTTTAAGTTGGTAGTTGTGGGAAATCATGTAAAAAAAAATTTTAAAAAACAAGATGAGAGGAATTATGAGCTTTTTAGGAATACAAAATTATTCTACCATTACTGACATCATATTTGGTGATTGTAATAATGTTATAATGTTCATAGTTTGGTTCTGTGTAACAAGATACATGATTAAGACATTATAAAATAGTAGAAAATGAATGTATTATAATTAATTTACATAATATATTATAACAGTGAAAGATACCCTGATTATTGTAGAATTGATTAAGTTTATCAAGCATTTTCTCCACATCCAATCTCTTGATTTTTTGTTTGTGCAGCTGCATAACTCCAAAATTAAATAATTGTAAGTGTTTAGGAACAGCCAAATAATCTAAAACTCTATAGGGGTCAGTAGTCCGCTGCTTCATTATTTATTTTATTAAGTATAAATTCTGAACTACAGTAACAGTCAAAAGTTTGGACATACTTTCTCATTCAAGGGAATGCATAGGCTGTGGACAAAGGACAAAGTCTGTTAATAAATGCATCTCCTCACAGCAGCTGCGTACTACATCCAACCATTACAGCCAACCATACTGATTCTAACTGTGGTGTGGAAAGAAAGTGAGAAAATTAAGTATACTAAAATGTCAGTATTCATGCTAAAATTGCTTTTTTATTGAGTGTGGTATTGATGTACAGAATTATCCCACAATAGCAATAGAGGAGCAACTCACAGCAGGAAACATTTAAACAGATTGTGGACAGATGTGAGACAGCTCCAGTCAGAAGTCAGAAAACAGTTTTAAGTATTAAATGCTTTGAACAGCGTTTTGCTTTCTCTTTGAAAATGGCAATTGATTTCTAAAATTACCATTGGCACAAATTGTATTATTTCCCAAAGTTGTAAAGCCTTCTATCTACCTGAGCAATGCTAAAGTATTATAATATATGGTGTATGGTATTATAATACGTTATATAGTGTATATTATATATATTATATAGTTATATAGTTTTTTTTAAATACTTTTTACTACTACTGCTGAAAGCTCCAGGAGCACAAGAGGGCAGCATTGCAGTGAAATGCTTTTATTTCTACAGTTTATCTCCCACCGCTGTTATCACACGGACATATTTGACAGCTGGACCAGCGCAGAGCAGCAGCAGCTATGGCTAAGAGTGATGGATGCGACTACTTTAGAAGAACCAGCCTGTTTTGGATCGTCGCCGTGACACTGGGGATGAGTTATTTTGCTGTAAGTGCATTAAATGAGCTGTATGTGAAGTGGAAGTATGGTAGAATAAAGACAAAATACGTGTTTTTCGTTGTTTCTCGTGTTGTGTTGCGTTAAATATCCTCCGACTCGTTTATTATTCTCATTAAAAAAACAACAACAAAAAAACGTTACTGTCGTGAACTCTTGAGACATTTGTATCTATATATTTTTCTATATCGCCATTTAAATTGATGATATTGTGGTGATATTTTGTGAAAATGATTTTGTGTCGGCAAAGTAACTTGTAACTCGAGGTCATTGCTAAGTGCACAGTGTTATCTTATCGGGATCCCAGGACAGGTCAAACATACATCTGTGCAAAGTTCATTGAACAAGTCAACAGCTGTCTGACAACTCCTGTACTTTAGTAGAAGCAGACAGTACGACAAACTCCATTCAAAATATGGTGCATTTATGTATAAGTGTGTTATTTGGCTTATGTACACACCTGGCATGCAATGACTTGAAGCTTTGTTTAAATGTTTAGTTATCAGTCTTTCATTTCGCGTCGGTCAGTCAATTAATGCCGTGTAGCATTAAACCTAACAGATTGTTAGCAGGTTTTCTTGTAGCTAATAAGTGTTGCCTGTTTGGTAAGACAATTGCAAATATTAAACAAATTGATTGCTAATAAGAAATTTCATAATCAGTAGCAGCTGGATAAACACAAGCTCAGCCTTTAGGTGCGTGTCTGTCATTCAAACAGTGAATGAACAGCAGTTGAGGGCAAAGGGCCCCTGCCAACAATGGCCCTTTGTGTTTCCATGCACCAGCCACAGTCCACATGGACACATACCTGACATGACACAGGTGGACAGAAGAGGACAACAGTAGTTTGACACAATGCAACATTATGTCATATGAGCTTCGCTGTTATTTATGGTCTGTTGCATGACTCTGTGTGTGTTTCATAATTCATAAATGTTTTCTTGTACTACAGTCTGTTAATTTTGCTTAGTAAATTGTCCTGTTTACTTATTTAAGGGCTGTAGACATGTTTTGAGGTAGTATTTACTTCATTTAAAATGCTTTCAACTTTAAGAACTTTATCGGTTGAAGCAACATAGTTGAATTATTATCACTATGAAATTTGTTTCAGAGTGACAGCTGTTGGAATAAATAACTGATCAAAATGTTGATGTTGGTAATTAGGGATGCACGATATTGGATTTTTTGCAGATATGCTGATATTTCCAACTCATTGTGGCCGATTGCCGATGCTGCTACCGATATATGCACATATTTTTTTCCAGTTGGCTGAGGAGACTATTATGTATGCAAGTGTAGATTGTATGTATGAGCGGAGCGTTATCCATGAGCTAGCCTCCCAGCTAATGTTAGCCCCGGCTCTCCATGTGGATCTAACCGGAGCACCAAGCTCCGGTTTGTTATTCAGGTTAAAGTGGGAAGAAGCAGCTGGTCTGGCGGGCAGCTGAGTGAAGTGGAGCCTGCAGAGGAAGCACCGGGTCCATCAGGGTGACACAGTCCATTGAGGAAAGCACAGTCAGGCAACGGAGGGGAAGGCGACATATCAGCCTCTCATAATTGGTACAATTCTCCGATGCCGATATTTCATTTTAGAGCTTTTATCGGCCAATACCGATCATATCGTGCATCCCTAATAGTAATCAATCTGACGCATTTTCAAAAAGTAAAGCATCTTGCATGTCTTGTCTGTACACACTCTGTGTTGCACAGCTATAGCATACAACCACCTGTGTTCTCCTGTAGAGATAGAGATGCTATCAGGTTAACTGGTTATGGACTGAACCAGATGTCAGTTTGTATAAAGGTGGAGAAAAACTTCATCACATTCTGACAGTAACAGATAATATGGAGTCAGGTTTAAAGCCTGAAGAGATGTAGTGTGGCATGTCTCCCATGACCCGACCACCCACCCATATAACTCCAACCCACCAAAAAATCTGGCAAAACTGATTCACCTCCAGAACTGTGTCAAATGTAATTTCAGTGGCATATCTCACAAGGTTGCCCTTTGCACTACTTGCAGTCATGGTCCAAAATGCTGCATAGAAGCCATTCATCATGGAAACATAATGTCATACAGCTGATTACTGACTCAGTGCATTCACATCGCCTGAGAGCACACAGATGGTCAAATCAACCAACTGTGAACTTTCTAGTATTACAAAAAGAACATGAGTCATGTTGACCAAATTGATCAGAACATTGGGAACTACAGTGTATGCTTTTAAAAAGAAGAAACTATCATTCATATTTTTTTCAGCCGTATGCCATGAAGTGCTTGTCACAGTCATTACCAACACAAACAGTCTTTTCAAACACGTTTCATATCGCAGCAATGAGATTAGAATTCTGAGTAATATGTTTTGGGATGAACAAGTTATGAAAAGTTAATGTATGTTTAGAAAATGACAAACAACAATCTCTCAAACTATACAGCATGTGTGTATGGTTTACATGGTTTGAACTGCTCCATCTGTGTTTTGCAGTGCTGCGTGTTTGTGCCAGAAAAAATCCCATTCGCACTTCTTGGTCCATTTGGCACCTTCTCCAAATACCTTGTGGATAACCATGCTGGCATTCTGTACAAAGGGTAAGGTTTTGTTTGCACCACATGTGGCCCCTGCTAACAAGAGAGATACACTTCTTGATAAATGTGTGTAAATGATACATACACCACACCGACAGTTTGACTCTTTTAAAAAAAGGAAAACATTTCAGAATTTGATCTAGAATACAAAAGTTATGTCGTTCTCACGGGCTCTACTAAAAGTATTGATTAACCCTCATTACAATAAAAGGCAGTAACATATTTTCCTCACAGTAGAAGTAGCATCAACAACAATCAAATGATGTGCAAAGTACCCCCACAGGGCTGAAATACACTATTTAATCAACTACTGCCTTAATGTTCTTCACTATTTACACATCGTTACCACCATTACCACAGGCAGAGCACTTTGCTAATTAGTCGTTTAAGTCACATGACTGCTGTGAGTATTAAGACTGAGATGGAAGGATAATGTTTTGGTGTTTGTTGGAAGTCGTGATATACAGAACAGCCGTTAAGCCTGAGTGTCTATTAAGAAGAAACTGGAAAGCATCGTTCAGTCTTTGGTGGTTTGATATTTGTGAAGTGGTTGATCTTTGTGTAGGTTGTCATGTGACTCCTGTTAATTCAGCGCTACTGGCGTAGTGGCAGCTTGGTGTGAGTCATCTTTGCATGAGGAAAAACAAAGCATGTTGTGAAGGTTTCAGACCACACTTATTTCTGGATTTATCCATTAACAATGATGTGTTCATTATCATTGGTGAGTTTAACGGAAACTCTTTGTTACAGGTGGTTTGTTACCTGGGCTATCCATGTCTTTGAGGCTTTAATGGCATGGAGGGTGTGCAGGTAAGAATGTCAAGAACCTTATTGTCCACTAGATGGTGACGTTATCTCCTTTATTATAGACCTGTTTCCCACAACTCTTTTATGAAATTGGGTCTTCTCAAAAGTTTCATCACCCCCAAAGCCTTTAAAACTCATGTCAAACACACTGCTCATACCAAATGTCATTGTCATCCTGTCCAATTGGATCTTGATGGAGAGTAAATATGAAACAAAACCTGCCAGATAGTATTTAGAAGGTAAATGTGTGCAGCAAAAACACATAATGTAAGCAGTAGTCTTCACATTTGACATGTTCATAAAATTCTAGGTGAATTGTAACCACTGTTAGACTTTGAGCCCATTTAGAAAGCTGCTGACTTTACTTTTGCTTGTTGTTTCTTCGCCATGTTCCCGCAGCAACAAAGGTATCGACAACATGGCCACTCGCTGCATGTGGTTTTTCCAGACCTTTCTGTTTGGCTTCGCTTCTCTCGGCCTGCTCCTCAAGTACGACCCCGAGCGGCCCAAACAGCACTGATGCCGGCAGGAGAAGAACACTGCATGAACCTCGGAAATCAATGGCCTCCTTGTGCCTGTTCTTCCTCCACTGTCATCCCCTCTGATATGAAAACCTGCTGAGGGGCACGGAGTGGAGGAAGACACTTGAGCCTTTTCTTTTATTATGTTTCTTTTAACAAAAAAGTATTGCGGTGATCACCTAACTTTGATTTGACAATACAAGCTTTTCTTACTTTATTTTCTGTGTTTCTTATGATGAGCCAACATCTCAGTTTCATTCCATAGATTTTTCTATACACCTAGTTGAAGGAAGGCAGTTGTACCCTAGAAATAATATTTTAAAAGTTTGCATTGATAATATTAACTGAAGTTATTTAAGAATCTGCCCTGAGCTGAATATTTAGTGCAATACAGGGGAATCTTTTATGAAATGGTTTTCTTCTCTCATCATGTTTACATTCAGCCTGGATGGCAGCAGTAGTGATATTTTCTCAGCTGCTGTGCTGAACATAATGTCAGACAGGTTGGCTGCAGATGGTGCGCTGCCACCGGCCTCAGAAATTCTCCAGGATAAAGAGAGGAGAGCTGCTCTATACATGTTTTAAATTCACATTTGCCTTTCCTATACTGAAGTGCTTTGACTTCACTTTTTTAAACTACAGACTGGAAGATCTTAATGCTAACTGCAAAATAAAGATTTATAAACTGCATGAAATGTGTTTTGCTGCATAATTTTTATTCCTCTGAAAATGCTCAAAATGCTCTGACTTCATCCTGTATTTTAAATGCTAACCTCAGCATGCTAACATGCTCACAATGACAATGTTGACACACATTCAGCGGGTATAATGTTTACCATGGTTACTATCTTAGTTTAGCATGTTGGCATGCTAACATTTGTCAAGTGCTACTAAACACAAAGTTCAGCTGAGAATGATGAGAATGTCATTAGTTTTGCATGTATTTGGTCATAAATCAAAGTATTGGGCAATTTAAAATTTTGACCTGACAATGGTGCTGAATGAAAAATATAAGGATCACCAAAGTTTTTACAGTTCACCACCATGGGATATGAATGTCTGTACTAAATTCACAGCGATTCATCAAATAGTTGTTGAGACATTCAAAAACCACAAATGTCAACTTAAGTGGTGGCACAAGAGGAAAAGTGAGGGGAACATCAGAGTTATTGGAATTCATCCTCTGGGCACCATGAATATCTGCAGCAAGTTTCATAGTAATCCATAGTTGAGATATCTCAGTCTGGACTAAAGCAATGGACTGACCAACAGAACGACATTGCTATCCCTGGTGCCATGCTATTAGCTTGGCTAAAAACATGAAAATATATTCCATAATAGATTTTTTGACCACTTGGGAGCAGCAGAAACAAGCTATAAACACAACACTAACATATTAACATATTTTAAGTTGACATGGCAAACATGTTAGCTAATGTTAAACTTGAGGCTCAGAGTTATTTACACACCCAGCAGACAGAGAAAAACATCAGTGTTCATCTGAGTGTTTCAAGCAGCCTGACAAATTTTAAATCCAATATTCACTCTCCTTTTAGCTCTGATTTACTCTCCACCAACTTCATAGAAAAAAAAAAGAGCTGAAAGACATTCAAAAGCTCCATAGAGCTGAGAGAAACTGCAGAGTTGAGTGATAATTCTCTGTGGAGCAACTCATCTTGCATTACACATAATTAATAGTGTTAATATAAAAACATTGATTAGTGCAGCCTCGATCTAGGAAATGTTGACACAAATACAGTGACACGTAAACAGTGTGACATGGCCCGAACGAGGCTGAAGCAGTGGCACAGGGTCACCATGTCCTCTGCTTATGAACTTAAGAGCATTAGCCCGTCTTAAACAGCCCAGTCTCAACTAGAGCTGTCTCCAGCCATCAATCAGGGATGGATAGGGTAGGAGTAAATTACTCTCCCTTCCTGCTTCACTTTTACTCTTAGGAAAATACACTAACCATGAAGAAGTTATTTAAGAAACACAGAGGAGGAAAAGTTTTTTTCCTCTACTTTCCTTCCACACACCACAAATCAGGACAGATCATGGAGTTTGTCCATTTTTATTTGGAGAACGATTGTATTGGATTGACACTACCACCTTGAACAGTATAAATACAGAAATATATACAACAGTTTAAAAACAATATGGATTGAAAAATATATCCTTTATGTCTGTGTTTTAGGGAGCTACTTACTTCAGAAGGAGACCAGTGGAGGAGGAAGCCTGTGTCTACAGCGTATGATTCACACTCTGAGATTAATGGTAAACTATAAGAGCTACATTCATCCTCTCAGTGCAGTCTAACTACTTCACTGTAATTACAGGGTGGCGTGATTCAAGAACAATAGCAGCGTAAGTAGTAGAAGTAATATGAATAATATTTGCTCTATAATCTCAAGGCTTTTCTGTATACACTTAGGTTTGCTTAACAGCCATTCTCTTAATGAGTTTTATGTAACAGAGTTCATGTCATAGTTACAGGATGTGCTTGCAAGTCATCTCACATTTTATGAATATGTCACTTCGTCTTCTTTTTTTTTTTTTTTTTTTAACTTTCCTATTGTAAATATAGTTTGTGTTGATGGTGTTGGGATCACCGGTCCAGCCAGCATAGATAAGGATAGCGCTCACTCAGCGTCTTCCGCAGCTGAGCGCTCTGTGTCTTATCCCTGGTTTCCACCACACACTCCACCTGCCAACACACAGTTACAGTTAGCCCTCTGACATCACACACACACACATAGAATTAGGGCAGTGAGTGAGTTGCCAGTTAATTATGCAACACCTTTCACCTTTTGACACTGAATAAACAGTACGGTGCCAATTTGTTAGTGTAGACTGCAGGGGAAATAATGCAGAGCTGAGGCATAATGAGACAATTCTGCTTCTTCCCCATGTGATTTAACGGTTTCATTATTTTTTAACAGACACTTTGCTGAATAAAATTCAGGAATCAAGCTTTTTATCCCATTTGTTTAAAAGAAAGAGGAGATTTTTAAACCCCCATATAATGCAATTCATACTTTGGTAACACTTTCTAACAAGGCACCCTTTATAAAGGTACTGTTAGTCATGATATATGGCTTTATTAATGGTTAATAAATCATTTACTAATGCTTTATAATCAGGTTGTAAAAATTCCCATTGGCTGATCTGGCTATTGGCTATCTTTTCTATTTGATAATAATGCAGTTGTCAGGCCTGCAGCTGTAAGTGTTAATATATTGTTAATAAATGGATTTTGGCTCAGATTGTGTGCAGCACATTTGTAGAGGAAGTGATCAATTGCTCCAACCAGTCAAAGAGATTTTTCACAACCCAGCAACCCCAAATTACTCTCATTAATTTCTTATAATTGTTCCATAAATCATTAGTAAATTATTTATTAACTATTAGTAAAGCCATTCGTTACAATTTATACCTCCTTTATAGGGGTTGTTACAGGAGATAGTGGTACTAATATTTCTTGCAATGTAAGCTGAGCACAGATTCTTTCCAGATACAAAAAACAACAGTCATGGATCTTTATTTGACTATTCTTGGCCATCTAAATCCTGCCAAATCTCTGCAAACTCCAAAAGTAGACGAGCAGGTTGGCACGGAGGAGGAAAGACAGGAAGGTGAAGAGGAGAGATTTAGTCACCTACCTTGGCCTTGAACAGGTCTGACTTGTCACTGTGTCTCCGATGGCAGACATCCAACAACCTGTGGGAGGAAAAGAGAGAGAGAGCAAAGAATTAAGAGTCTTCTTTTATGCTGTAAAAACTAGACAGACTGAACTGTAGTATGCAGCAGCAGATCAAAACATCCTTGAGTGTTGACCCACCTGACGTCCTCTCTGGAAAGGACGTCCAGCAGCTTAGCCATGTCTCCTGGCCATTCTCCCAGCTGCACGGAGAACTTACTGACCCGCTCATCCAGCACCAGGGCTCGGTCCACACACTGCCTCACCAGCTCCAGCTCCATGTTAGCGCTGCTCACCACCACAGCAACCCTACAGCGGAGACAATCACACAGAGAAGGAACCTTGTTTCATCTGCAGCCAAGCGGATTAGTGCTGCTGACATTGCTGTATTGCCAAAAACGTCAGCTTTTCTCAGGCATTAAGAAAAATGTCTCAGAGTTAAGACTATATTTAAAATGATACAAAGGGGTCTGACATCGTTTCAAACAACCAGGATTCACATACACAGGAAACATTTTGAGTCATGAAATCACATTTTAAGTTAAATAAATTAAATTAAATGTATGCTGGTCTATATTCATATCAGTGAACATCACGCTGACCTGAGCAGATAACAGTGAAGTAAGAACTTTCTTTATCTGGAGAACCCAATTTCAAACCCGATCAACCCCCTACTGATTCCCTTCAAGTTCCTGGGCCTCTATATTTTTATTATTGTCCAAATCTCATGTGCAAAGCCAAACCAGGAATCAATTGATTCTACTTACAAGTGTTGTGTGTGTCTCCACATGATCTTATTCCTGTGTGCCATAGACCTTTGGTGTTGTCCAAAGACTAACAGCGATCATGTTTTCATTCTCCAGAGAGTAGTTCTGTGTATAGCAGATGCCACTGCACATGAGCAGGAACATGATTCCATCTACAGAGCTTTGCTAGCTTGTCGTGTTACATATCACAACTTCTCAACTTTGCACTAAAGGTACATCTGCCATACACCGAACTACTCTCCAGAGACTGAAATGTGATCGCTGTTATCAATCTTTGGAGCCATTTCTAAACAAATTAATGTGCCCAAATTCTTCGTAATGAAGGAACATGTCACACAGTGCAACAATGTGGTTCACTGACATGTTTTTAATAGTTTCTGGAAAACAACGGAGGTCTACGGCACAGAGGAATACGATATATCAGGCTATGGATACACACACAATACTTGTAAGTAGGATCAGTATATTGTTAGTTTGGCTGAAATCACCAGCCTTATGCAGCTGATTCTGACCTTTGACCTCTGTGTAAGAACATTACCCTATGAGGTTCACGGAGGTACACACAATATTAAAGAGTCGGACCCACTTTTTGCCTCTCAGTTCTGGTAGTTGTCCGGCCAGGATGGCAGCCAGTCCCATGGCTCCCTCTGTGTCCACAGTGGAGCGCTCAAACTCCTGAAAGCGCAGCATCGCCACCAGAGCATCCTCCTCACTGTGAGCGAGTAAAGAAAAGACATCAGGACAGCCATGTCATATCAATTACAGAATAGTTGAATAGTTCGTTATATTTCAAAATTACGTTTGAATAAAAATAATAATAAACCTCCCCAAAAATTATTGAAATAAAGTACCTAAAATTCAGCAGTCAATATTTTAAAAGGCAAAATGTAAAGATTGCTCATAACAGAATTTTTACACATTTTTACAGTGTATATCTAATTTTAGAGTAAAGCTTTCAAATGAGGCTTTAAAGTGTGAATGTGCTGTAATGTGGAGATGCAGTACCTTACAGAGATGACTTTGTCTACCAGTTTCTTTGCCAGCTGGAAGGTGTTAACGCCAAGCGAGCGCTCCATAAGATCTGACAACAGACAGAAGATCAACATATGTTGTGTTACTGCGGCAGAGAGAGAGTGAAGAGCCTCTTGAGCTTCTAGCAAGAAAATGTGCAGATAATAATGAGGTTTATTCAAACTTCACATCACATTACAGTTATGTACTAAATGTCTGAACTAACACTGATCACTTCAGTGGTCAGTTGTATTTCATCTGTCCAGGCTTTTAAACATCCTTCCAGACATGAGCTGAGTTTACCTCCATAGAGTTTCTTATTGGGGTTGCTGTGCATGCCTTTGATTGGACCATCTGTTTTCAGAGATTGTAGCAGCAGTGGGAAACCTTCTGGTTCAATTCCCTGTCAAAGAAAGCCCATGCAGTTAATTAATTAATTCAGAAACCATTTTTAAACTTAAAATCTTCTACAGTCCTTCCTCATTTACATTTACCCTTTAATAATAAAAGTGGTGAATTTCTCTTGAATGGGTGCAGATATTTTGTACAGTCAATGTATACACATGTAGCATACAGCAACCCGTCCACTGTAAATAGATGTGGTACATCTTGAGTGCTAACATCAATAAATGTGAAACATTTAGATGATTACTATAAACAAGCAAGACCATATGGAAAGATTTTTAGCCTCTCGCAGAAAAATGTAGCAAGAAACGCCCTTGCTTTACAAAGGGATTTGTCTTTGTAAAGCAACAGTGTTTATGATCTAATGATGGAAAATTGAAGGCAATTCTTGTTGCTCCAGTGTAAACAGAGCAAAAGCTGTCAGGGTTTCAGCTGTAGGCGGATAATGGAACAAGAGGAAACAGGGGAAACACTTCAAATACATTGATCTTGTTAAGGAAATCTAAGCAGATTGAAAAACACACTTGGATCAACACCAGTGAGATGTAGGAGGCAAGTAGCAGCCTCATATTTGCAACGAGAAGCAAGGGTTTATGGGAAATGTGACCTCATTTTGAGAATCACTAGCACAAACAATACCACTAGTGTGAGATTCCTCTCTCTTCTGCTTCCCTTAATTACTAAAATCTTCCCTCTGAGCATCTACTTACGATGACAAGAATTTCTGAGTTGAGGTGTTTGATGGCTGCAGCTGTGCCAGCCAGTAGACCGTACTGTCCAGCTGCAGGAACCACCACTGCATCCAGTTTGGACACTTGCTCATAGATCTCCATGCCCACAGTGCCCAGTCCTGCCAGGTATGCTGCACTTTCATCTCTGGACGCCAGAAAAGAGAGAAAGAAAGGGGGAAGAGATGAGCTGACATGCTGCAGAGTGTCCTGATGATCAGCACACCTCGTGGGTGTCATAAAGTTTCTTTTGTGATAAACATTCTCATCACAGTCTGTCCAGTTTCTCTGCATTGTGCACACACACAGCAGACTTTAATTCAATAGATGACAGAAGTAATATGTCCTTCTTTCTTATCTCACAATGGGAAATTGTGGTAGAAATATGATTTCTATTCATGAACATCTTCCATTACAGCATCCAAAAGTAACCATAGTGTTATACAACCCTTGAAGTTTAGTTGGTTCAGTTTTTAGTTCAGTTTTCTGACTATGAATCTTCTTGATGTGTTTTTGTTACACTATGGCCCCATTCACACCTGGTATTAACATGTGATCCATATCTGTTATCAATAAGTACTCTTGTTAAATTGATTCTACCCATATTGCGATCGGGTCTCAATGTGCAAATTTGCTAGACAGGGCTGGCAGACTTGCCAACAAACATGGTGCATCATAGATGGAAGCAATGTGGTATATGGGCATCATTCATTTTTTGTGAGGGAGGATTTATTGCTACTGCTACTACTTGTAGCTTTTGCCAGGCTTGCTTAAGCTAGCAGGTAGAGGTGGAGTTAGATGTCCTGTCAGCGGGCTGGGAGGATTTTCTCCTCATGAATGAGGTCACGCTGTACAGATTGCATTTACATCTGGCTGAGATCCAATCACAATGCGAGCATAACCACCTCAAGATGTGGTCTGGCCAATCCGATCGCAATTCTGTGTGCATTTACTCCTGATATTAATATGTGTTTTTCCTCATCCACATAGGTGTAAATCTACTGTATGTTGTAACGTTTACTATTATCCTGTAATTACCACTTGTGGCCACAGTGGCCACTGTTCAGCGGCATGTAAAACATGAAAAACGGATAAAGTGTTTAAACTTGAAGTGTGATGAAAACAGACATCTTTCATGGCAGAAATTTCAACATGTCATAAAAGATCTAAAAATGTATTGTACAGTAGAGTTGTTTGTATTACTGGAGTATTCACCCTTTAAAGGACCAGTGTATAGGAATCTAGTGGTGAGGTTGCAGATTGCAACCAGTTGAATACCCCTCCCCCTTCCTCTCCCCCTCCAAGCATGTAGGAGAATCTACGGTGGCCAGTCGCAAAAAACGGGAAAGGCCCTCTTTAGAGTCAGTGTTCAGTTTGTACATTCTGGGCTACTGTAGAAACATCGCGGTGCAACATGACGGCCTCCGTGAAGGAGGACCCGCTCCCTATGTAGGGCTCATTCTAAGGTAACGAAACACAACAATTCTTATTTTCATGGGATTATACATTAATTAAAACATCATTATAAAGATTGTATTGCATTGTTGTGCAAGAAACCACTCTACATTGTGACATTAAAATTACAACAACAGCCCTAGGATCCTGGTAATGTGCATACTGGAGTGACTGAGAACACAGCCATGGTTAACATTATCCATCGTTACATCTGTACTTTTCCTGCTCTGACAAAAAAGGATGATTTGATCAAATGATTGGGCATTTGCTTATATGATGCAAGTGAAAAAGAGATGATCTCAGTTATAGTTCTTTAAACATCAAATAACATTAAACATAACACCACTATATATAGATTTGCTCCAGGGTGAGATTCTTCTTCACTTGTTCAGCTGATTATTCTGATGGTTTACATTCATGCAATAGCCAATAATTCACCAATATCATTAGTGCAGTGGCCATTAGACATGGTTCTGAACTCTGTTATGTCAAATGTCAGAGTGAGTGTTAGTGAGACTGACTCTTCCAGGTAGAGGTATCCGTTCTCTTTGGCCAGATGGCGGGCATGGTTCTGGGAGTCGTGGCCGGTGCTGCCATAGGAGATGACCATGGCGCCATAGTCTCTGTAGATCCTGAGGCGAGGTGAGGAGCAGCATGATGGCATGATGACAAATACCGGGATCTTAAGCTCCACCGCATGGTGGGCTACGGCCATGGAGAAGTTACAGTCACTGGCCACGATCACACCCTTCCTCTGCTGCTCCTGGAGGGACATGAAGTGTGAGCAAAGATGTAAAAACACTTGCATATATCTTATATACCACAAATAAAATGAACTATTTTCTCTTCATCATTCAGGTTGACTATTGGCTTTAAATAA
Source organism: Thunnus maccoyii (assembly GCF_910596095.1). NCBI lineage: Eukaryota > Metazoa > Chordata > Actinopteri > Scombriformes > Scombridae > Thunnus > Thunnus maccoyii. Next base: position 25,718,719 of record NC_056546.1, on the reverse strand, counting down.
GCAACATAAAATAGACAATGGCCTCATCATCAAATTAATTAGGAAATTAGTATTACAGTAGTATAGAATTATTGCAACCAAATGAGATTCTCCATATCATCTTTCTTGAGCAATATTGTCAGTGGTGTTGTTTCTCAAAATGTTGCCCACAATTCCCATAATCCCTGCTGCTTCCTGTGCTGATCCTTGCTTCTTCAGTTTTGTGGCTTTACTGAAGGGGATAAAGAGGTTGGAAGTGATTTTTCCACCTGTGTGCTTAAAGCTGAGAAATGTTTAAAAAACAAAAATTTGCTGGTCGTCAATTCACAGTCTTGACAATGATAAAAACTCTGACTCAGTATACACATGGAAAAGGGCACATTTTTAAGCCACTGATCATTAACGCTGCAGTCAGGCTATTTTTGTCCCCATAGGTCAATAATGGTCATTTAACGTGTGTCTGCACGAACACACAGATTAGTAGATCACACTGACGAGGCACCTTCTAGAGTCACTTGACCTGATAGACAGGAAGGGATCATCCTCTCTCTCTCTCTCTCTCTCTCTCTCTCTCTCTCTCTCTCTCTCTCTCTCTCTCTTTCTCTCTTTCTCTCAGTTTGACCTGTGTGAGGGAGGTGAGCAGGTACAGCACTCCTCTCTCTTTCACGGAGCCTGTGTAGTGCAGTTGCTCCTTCTTCAGGTAGATCTCCATGCCGTATTGTTTGGACAGTCTGGAGTACTGAAAAACATGAAGAAGACAATTTTTAAGGACAGCTCTATTTATAATCTCACAAGGAATTTGTACTGTACAGAAGGTCAAAAACTCTACCCTGGTAATTTAGGAAGTTGTTTTTCTTTTTACTAACCTGTGTTTAATCTAGAAATGAAAAGTAAATTCATGCCTCTCAGAATATATATCTCATGTCTAAATTGATTTGATAAGGTTTAACTTAAGCACATGTTCAAACTAACAATTCCATTGATATTGACTGGAAATGTACATAGGTACGATATCATTTTAACATGCATATAGTATGTTCAAAATAACAGCTAAAGTCAAAGAAACTTCGTTTAAAAAAAGGGAAATTATGATACAAATTACATGTAAAATATGATATACTACACACTGAATTAAAACACATTATGTTTATACTAAGATATATGCCTCATCAAAATGATGTACAGTCTATAACAAATTGCTTAATTTTTAGATTGATTTCCTGAGGGTTCCCCTGTCAAAATCCCAAAACAGCTCCTATCATGTCCATGTAGTGATAGAGATGATGTTTGCTCTCCTGAGAGGTCAGAGGTCACCCATCTTCATATTATTTTAGTGTACCGTGCAGGGCGTCTTCTGTATCCCTGACTGGATCCTGAAGGCCGCAGCGCTGATGTCCTCAAAGCGGAGGTACTGAACAGGAGGTCTGGAGACAACCCTGAACTCGCTGAGTCGTCTGGTCTTGGGTGGGTCCATGAGCCTGATCTCGGGGCTCCCCACCACTCTGATGTCATGGACCTTCACATCTCCATTGAGGAGTTCTTCCTCACCAAAGTCCTTCAACCTCTCTGGTTCAATGAGGGTGGGTCTGCGGGTTACGGTGCCATTACTGATGAGACCTCCTTTGTAAGAGCCGCCGGGCTGACCGGGGCCCAGACGCAACTCCTCTCTGTGCAAGAGAAGGGTTGAATATTCATGTGAGATATACTGTATTTGAGAATACTGTCAGATAGTTCACAGATAATTCATTACAGAATCATAACGTTTTGACATACTTAGGCAGTAGAGCAGTGTGCTAAAAGTCATGTACAATCATTTTCCATTCTGTTTTGCTTTCCAGACTTTCATTCATTTTAGTACGGTATTAAAATAAACATGCAGTAGGTTTTATTTTTCTAAAACCTACCGCAAACCTACTGTAATTGTTGCATGCTAATGCATCAGTATGAAAATCATTGACTGGTTTGAAAAGTGTGTTGTGTGTTGAATATTTGTGGTCAGGAAGCTCCAATGTCTGGGTTTTAAAGTTCATCTTACAAAGCCAGAAGATAGACAATAAGCAAACATGGATGCTGAGTAAAAGTAGATGTAAATTTGATAGCTTCTTGAATTTAAATGGTTGTTTTCCACAGCCAACTCATGATGTTGGAACTTCCCAAAAGACTTGTCAGATCAATTCAAGCATTTACCTGGATGTTTTCCACTGAACCATCAGGCAACAATAATGTTTTTTGACCAAAAAATTAAGCTTCATCCTTTTCACTTTGATGGATTACTAGCATCTGTGCATTGATATTCATAAAATCCATAATACTGCAGTATATTTTGAAAATGTTTGGCAGTGATGTATATATAATTTGTTGTTTAGAAAAGCATACAAGGGCCCTCAGTACAATGAGCTGACAAAGACTTACTTCCCAAAATATTAGACTGTAGAAAAATGACTGATTACTCTCGCACAGATTTATGACATTTAAATCTAAACCAATAACAAAAACATTTCCATAAGCAGGTCCCTTGGAACAAATTCTGATGAAGTGGGTTGTTTTAGAACTGATGTAGAGATAAAACTTTATAAAACTAAGTGTGAAAGTGTACTATATGCATCATAGGAACAGAAGAATATAACACAAGTCGACCCGAGGCAAGGCAGAGTGAAGGAGGGAGGAAAATCCAACAAGACTGATGACATTCAGCATGTGTCACCACTATATAGTGTTAGAGACTATGATCTGTTAACCTGCAAGCCCAACCCACACACACACCAGGCTTTAAATCACGTCACTATTTATTCACCAAATTCTAATTATACACTGGAACTGCATTTCAGACATCACTTCAGAACCACAGTCTCTTTGACATTTGAGGCTGGTTGTAAAAAACTTTCTAAAGTGACAATTTTACAGTTTCAACTTCGTGAACTGCTTGAATTGAAATTGAACTGACCTCAACCCTGACATGAAAGTATGTGAATGAAACCCCCCCACCCACCCACACACACACACACACATACACACATACACAAACACGATCCTTCAGTCTAAGATGAATTGATTCACCTTTCATGTCAACCCAGCGTTGAATCACTGTGACAGATTACATCTATAAGTCAACTTATGATTCATCGGGTCGTTCAGCTCCTCTTTTCAGGAGACACACAAACGATTAAAGTGGCAATTTAGGGCCAAAGACAGCAGTATTTGATTTATAACAGCTCAGTAAAAGTCTATTGAATATAATCTAACAGTACCATTCATTTAAATAATTCAATTTCTTTCCAAATATTGAGTCTACTTTCATTTCTCAAATGACATTGCACAAAACTGGATTAAACATCAGACTTGTTTGTGGATGCTTCTGTAAGCACGTAGTTAACCAGGAAGCCCCTTAAACAGTAAAAACATAATAATAGGATTACACCCTCTGGAGATTAACCCTGTCACTTATCCACTAAAGCAGACCACAAATGGTTAACAACTAAGTTTGAAACTTTGAATGAGGTTGTGCAGAGGAGCGATGCCGGTTGCATATAGATCTAGGCAAAAAGCCAGGTGTTTGTTGCTTCAGTCACTCAGGCAGGTGGTCAGATAAAGCTGATTGACTAAGTTTTTAACTCAAGAAGAGTAAAATAAAAGAGAATGCAGTGATGAAAGTGCTTTGCTGAGCCTCAATAACATCTCCTCTGTCTTCAAGAGGCCACCAGGTGGAGCAGCTTTCCCAAACAAATAGTCTGAGTTTCATCCAGTGCTGCCAGCACTCTGCAGAGAACATCCCTGTCTATTTATATCACAATGATCTGCCATAAACAATACTATGACCTTTCACCTGGTCCCCTGGGTCCATTACTGCCCTCTGCCCTACTTGTCAGTCCATTATTCAGGCACACAGTTTGCTCTTTAACATGGCTGTGAATGGTAAAGTCCAAGGCTGCACCTGTGATTAGAGTGCATTGGTTCAAAAGCAGAGTTCAAAAACAACATCAAAGGGGGAAAAAGAGCAACACAGCAGCCGGAATCAAACCTCAAAAAGAGGAGATGAAGAGCTGAGATGGTAAAAATAGGTTCTTTTCATTTTAGATGGTACAAAAAATGAAAAGTGAGGATGAAGCAAAAAGTGAAGGAGACATTTCAGCTCACCAGGCTTTCATCATTGTACTATCTCAGCTTCTTAGGCTTTTTTAAAGGCTAACTGTCTGATGTACTACTTCCTTTCCCCACTGAAACAACGTGCATGTGGGAAGAAATGTCTCCCAGCACTGTATGACCCTGATTGTTCATCATCATAAGCACAATTCTGTATCTTTACATCTTCCAGACCTGGGTCAGACAGCATTTTTCTTTCTTTGTCTGGATTGTTTTAGCCTACTTAGGTACCATACGTGTGAGACATTGTGTCAGAAAGTTTTTGAAGGATAATTTTCTGTGATTTTCTGATTGAAGATTCACGTCTGTCCAAAATTATTCTGATGTATTGAACCTCACTAGTCATGGTGTTCCACATAGGCTGCAACAACACACAGGAAGTATTGCAACCTCAGTTTGACCTTAGATGTAATGTCATTTATATATTGAACAGTATTGGCACAGTATTGCACTAGATTCTTAGATTCAATTTAACTTTCTGACCCTGTGCCACTATCTGAATTCTCTCTGTCTTTCTTAAAATATGTAAGAATTACCTGCTGACAAAGAGGAGAATAATGTAGAGGACCAAGCGAAGGAGTAAGTCTACCAGGGCACAGAAGGAAGGGAGTAGCACTCCTCTACAAGGAGCAGGAGCTGAGGAAGAGGAGGTAGAAGGTGGGCAGATGGAAGAGGAGGAGGCAGTTGCTGTTGGGGGCTCAGATGGAGCAGGAGAATGTTTGGGGAGATCCGTCTGAGGAGGAAGATGATTGTCGGAAGGGAGGTTGGAGATCTTAGATTTGGGGACTGCAGTCGTCAAACATGGATTTGAAAGACAAACAGGTGGTTTTGTTGATTCCCTTTCAAGATTTAGGTGAGGGGAAAGCGGCTGAGGGGGAGATTGGACATCTAAGGATGTGTTTGTTAGATGAGGCTGCAAACAAAGAGGAGGAGAAAGAGGAAGAGGCACTAAAGCTGTAGAAGTAGCAGCTGCCTCCAAACTCAAACTAGAAGGAACAGCGGGAGTCTGTGACTTGTCCTGGTTTTGGGATGGAGATTGATTCTTGTCCAGGGCAGGGTCTAAATCTGGCACTACTGGACTGGTCTGGGTAGGGGAGAGGTCCGAAGGGTCTGAGTGGCTACATGTTGTAATTTCCCACCTCTCCCAGAAGGGGTCATTCTCCTCGCAGTCTTTGATTGCAGGCCTTGGTGAATATAATCGCTCGAGACGCTCACTCAAGTAGCTCGAGTAGAATAACTGGGCAGCAAAGTTCATCCTGGTCGAAGCACTGTCCTCTTAAAGTCCAAAGAGTCTTGTATCTGTAGCTGAATCCCTCCTCTGGTTGCTGTGGTGTGTCCGAGGGATAAGAGGACACTGACTGGTGCTGCTCCCACGGTGTAACATCCCCTGCCCCAGCTCCCTCCCTCTTTCACTGCGCAGGGGCTATTTAAGAAGGGATTACCCAGGGACACATGCATGTTGGCTCTGCAGCATCTCTCCATTGGCCTGGCCCCTCCCAGGGCTCTATTCCTAGTCCCAGACCAGGATTACTTCCCTTTCTGTGACGTAGTGCTAATCAGACAGTCTAAGGAGATAGATGCAGACTTAGGGTTTATCTAGGGAGCAGTGATCTGGAGGCTCAACCAAACAGAGGAGACAACTGTGAGTGGAGGATCAGAAATGAAAGGGCTGCGCCCAGAAAATTGCCAGATCTGAAAAAAAAAATATATATATATATACACTCATATCTCCATTCTACATATCTAGAATCATGATGCTGGGCAGTTCACCTTAAGCCTCTCTGAGATACATTGAGGGCATCAGCAGACAATCTTCTATTCAGTGCATTGCTGTCACATGTCAGCTATAAGAAACTGAAGCAGGATGTTGCTGAAGAGCAGCACAACTGCCCTGGATAAGTTTTAACAACACAGCCGAAGAGTACATGTAGTATAACTGCAGCGAGAGACAGGCTGCCAGCCAGACAGATAACAGAGACTTTAGGGAAAGTGGAGAAGAGGTAAATTGGCTGCTGCCAGCACTCAGCAGGTAGTCCAGATCCAATCCAGCCCTGATCTAATGTCCAACACGTCCCTCAAATCCAAACTTGGGAACAACAGTGATGTGTTCCTGGCCCCTTCTAAATAATGAGTATGCCCCAACTCAGATTGCTAGAGGAATGTGTATAATCAGAGATAATCCCTTTAGCAGACGTGGCTCAAACAGTATTTGCAGGTAAATCTGAGTGTAGTCAATGGAGTGTGAGATGGGTTGTGTTTACTGCCTTAGCATAGCGCAGATGGTTTCATGTAAGTTGTCAGTCACAGAGAAGGAAGTTAATGTTCAAAAGTTTTCCAGTGACTGTCTAAAATTTCCAGTAATAGTTGTAATATACTGATATGCGCTGACACATCAGGGTACTCCACTCTCCTTTTTCCCAGCATCAATGTGCATCAACGCTTCAGAAAAACTGAAATTTTACCACATTTGCTCCCAGGATTGACACATCCCAGCAACACAAGCGAGGTGTAAATTGATGTTTCAGATGATGATGTGCTATGTGGTGCACCTAGTGCGTGTTGCACTTAAAGGGGAAGTCAATCGATTTTGCACATCAAAGTCTGTTTGCAGGTCTTTGGGTGTACTGCTGCATATGTTAACAAAGCTGTATTAAGTCTTTTGAGGCTCCAGAGGGAGCTGCGTGAAGTCTGATAAATTGCCTTGAGTGATGTCATTTTTTGATTGGGGCTGAAGACTACAAATCTGGGAGTGTGGAGTTACTAGACCTCTGTAGTCCACTCCTCATCTTTGCTTAAGGCTAGCAGCGCAACACCCGAATCTCTACAGCTCAGGGAATTGAGTCAAGTTGCATTGTGGGTGATGTAAGTGTCAGATTTTGACAAGGAGGAAGAATGCATGGAATTAAAAAAAAGATGATGTCTCTGGTGCTGCTGCACGACTTTAATCCTATTTTAAAAATTGTCCGTTGAGAGTCTGACAGTGTGATCGGAGTGCAATGCTAAATCACCTCAGCTAACCAGAGGGGCACGTAGGCTGACCAGAAGACCATTTAGGCTTCCAGAGGGGGCACATGGGGACACTCAATTGCTTCAACTGCTACTCTTGCGTGACATAGGAACAAAATGATGCATTTAAGTGTCCCATTAGAGCACACAAAAAATCTAGCTTGAATAAAAGTTTAAAAGAGACACTTTGGTAGCAAAAAGAGCTAAAAGATGAGCCTTTAAGCAGCAGATGATCACTTTGTCTGCAAGATTTCAAATGTAACTTGCTTTGTTTAGATGTGTGAGTGATGTGTGCCAGGCAGCTGAAGTTTGTAATGGAGCGTTTCACCGACTGACGAGGATTACAAATTTCAGGAAAATACGGACCATGGAAACAAAAGGTAATACCAATTTGAAGTGCTAATAAATTTATCTTAATTTTCTTGGATACAAACTAAACATACAGTATCATGAATTGAGAACAAGCTGTGACACAGTTGCTGTATCAACAAGCAGGACAGAGAGGACCCTGCTGAGTTTCTGTAAGCACAGTATATCTACAATAGGATTAGGACACAGTCAAAGGAAATCAAAGGTCAACTAATGGCTTGTCTTAAAAGCGGAGGGTGGAGATTTGTTCCTTTTGATGTAGTCACACACACCCACACCTCACCCAAATCAGGTTTAGCTCCTTAAACAGTGGCAGGAAGGCAGAGTATGCCAGGGGCCAGACGCACACAGAGAGCTGAGCTAAGTTCTTGGCAATAACAAGGTTTAGTGAGGTCTATGTTCAGGTGGAGATAGCTGGTAGACTGGATGAAATAATGAAAGGTTACGGTGCATATTGTTCATTTCAACAGAGAAAGATTCATTTTCCCTATCATATAGCTTAATGGCTGCAGTGTGTGCAAAGGAGGCCATGAACACACTTGTGTTTTTACTCTCCTTATAGGGACCACACACTATCATTTAACAAACCCTAAAATAAGTTTTACCAACACTTACTATGACCCCTACCGAATCCTTATTCCTTATTACTTCAAAACACAAGTCCTAACCCTGAACTGTCACAGTGTTTGGAGAGGTGTCACTTTTTGTGACATTTGGTCATCAGATGACTGGCAGGCATTACATCAAACAAAACAAACAGACATATAGACAGCAGAAAGAAGAGAGTTGTACATAAATAGACAGTGTGAAGGTGACCCCGCCTCCAGCACTGTCACACCACAGATCAGCGTGACGCCAGATGACCGGGTGCCATGATCCTCTCACTCTGTGTCCATGTAGACATCCATGTGTCTGCTGGCCGAACTCGAACCAACATTCACTACCTGAATGACAGGTCACAGGCTGAACTTTGACATACATTCACATCTAATATTATTCTGTTTCATGGAAGTCTCAGGAGATTTCCTAGAGTGATTGTCATGATACTGATATTTGTTTGATAGAATTTTTAAAACAAAAAACAACTTAAAATAGAGCACAAATATTCTCCATATGCCAGTTCACTTGTCAATTTGCAGAATTGCTGAGGTCATTAGAATTTTTGGGACCTAAAAATGTTCACATAGAGCATGAAATAAAATATGCTATTTTGTCTTGATAAAAATAATTTGTAAACTGTAATTAAAAAGGGCTTCTAATGACCTCTACTGTAATTTCTATCATTTTATGGCATAAATTAGAAGACAAATTGACATTGTTGGGATGTAAATTGCATGAATTATATAATATTGATACCCCCGTTTAACATAAAAGGGAACCTCCTGTAATTTTACGCATCATAGTTTGTTTACAGGTCTTGGGGAGTATTACTGCACATGTGGAAAAAGTTGTATAAAGCCTTTTGTGGCTCCAGAGGGAGCAGAGTGAAGTCTGATAAATTGTTACTTGAGTCAGCTTCAGCTGGGGCTAAAAATGAAAAAAAAAAAATGTGTGGGGGTTTGGAGTTAGAAAGAAGTGAGGTTACCAGAACTCTGTAGCCTGTTCCTCATCTCTGCTGGAGGCCAGCAGCTCCAGCCTACTGACATAGCACATCCGAATCTTTGACTGAACTGTAGGTGGTCAAGTTGCATTGTGGGTAATGTAGGCGCCAGGTTTTGGCAAGGAAGAGACTGCATGGAATAAAAAACACAATATCTCTGGTTCCGCTGCATTAATTTTTATATTTAAAATAAAAAAAAACTAATGTGAGTCAGACAGTGTTATAAATCATTGGAGTATTCTTTTAATATCCCCATTTTATTGCTTTGTATGTGTATTGTGTATGTGTATATTTACTAACGTTAATATTCTCTTTTTGTAATTGCTTTGCATGCTTATAAATTATTTCAATAACTTTTAAAATTTTAATATCACATTGTCTTTTATGGTGACCATATATCATCTGTAGTTGTCCAGGAACTACAGATGAACTAACGCTGCCACATTTACAGCACTGTTTATTAATGCACACTGTCCTTGTTAAACCAATAAATAAATAACTAGAATAAATACATTTACTCCCTTTAAATGTGATTTTAATCATTTGTGTCTTTTCCCAGACATACGAGTTTCCAGTGACTTTGGCTAACAAGGTTGTTCATGTGTGAAATATATAATTCTTTTCATATACAGTGACTGTTCTGTCTCTGACCTCTGTCACTGTTTGTTATCTACTGACAGACAAACACGTCTCTCTTCTCTCTTCTCCTCGCTGATCCCCTCGTTCACTTTTCCTCCAGTTTTGTTTTCTGCTGCTTAACCTGCAGATCTGCTTAAGAGGCCAGACGAGTGAGCAGAGCACGAGGCTGAAGACAGTCTGGCTTAATGAAGATAACTACGTTTACTACGTAACAGTCCTGTCTGCCTGTATGTATGTGTGTGTGTGTGTGAGTCACAGAGAGAGAGATGCCAGTCCAGCGGGAATAACAGGAACCAATCAATGTGATTATAAAGGGCATTCTCTGCTGCTGAATTGATTTTGATTCCTCCGACTTCCCGCTGAACAGACACACCGGCTGATTTTCCCAGAAAGAACTCGGCAGCCTCGAGCTCTTTATTATTCTCTTGATTTTATCGAAAAATACAGTTCAAATACTGAAACAAAATCAAAAGAGAGGCTGTCTACCTCAACCTCACCTTTGGTAAAGATAGAAATAAGTTATCTTATCTATCAAGTCCAAAGAGAATGTAATACTGAATACAGTCATAATGTCATGTTTTCTTTATAAAATCATGCTTTTTATCAACTTTATTGTGAACATGAAAATGCCAGTTGCCACTAATGTAACATGAAACCTGCACAGCATAATGAATTAAGTAAAACCAGATTTCCCTTCTTAAAAGTCAGAGAGTCTGTGGCTGAGCTGAGATCTGAGTCCCCTCCCCAGTTCATCCCTCCCGCCCCTTCCCAGATACTGAGCTTTTTGTTCTGCATCTAATGTTTTCATTAGGAAACTGGACGCAACCAAGTCAAGGAGGGAAAGATTAGTGAGCAAGAGAGCGGACGCAGGGCAACGAGGGAGAGAGGAAGAGTTGTGGAAAAGAAGAAATCCTTTGGTTTTCAGTCTGGTTCTGGATTTGAAGACTTTTGGGGGCTTTCTCTCCTTTCACACACTCTTTGAAACACTCTTTGTCACCATCTGTTGCACAGGTTTCCCTCTTCACCATGATCCATCCCCTCACCTCCTCGGTTGGACTCCTCCTCCTCCTGATTGGCTACGCTGCGGCAGGTAAGGGATGGGTGTGGTCTGGAGGAGGGAACGTAGAGGGGTCACAGGTCAGACAGGAAGGGCCAAAGGACACACAGCTTGGAAATCAGCTGAGCAGATAAGTGGTTCAGTCTGTTAAAGGTTTTGATTTACGGATCAGTGCAGCAGAAATACGTTTTCTGATGCAGTATTGTTAAACAGTTCCTGGGATCATCATCAGTCAAACGAAGTTACATTCTCAGTTCTCGCAAATTCATGTCTATTATATACATCAAGTCTTTGTTTCATGGTACAATACATGTCATAGACACTCACAGATGTGTGTAAGTGTGTGTAGATGATGGCTGGATGCACACATGTGAAGCTGAACTGACATCATGTGTGTTCATACACATACATGTGAGTGTGTGTGTGTGTGTTAATGGTTTGCCAGCACATCTGTTATTAATTTCACTGCAGCTCCAGCCAGACTTCATCTGATATACTGTCAGCACAGCTTTAAACAACAACTTTTTCCTTCATGCATGTTCATCTGCCTGCTTCTAAACAGTGTGTGTAGCTTTGTTTACCAGTGTTACCAAACTCCAACGGATAATCACAAAAATGTGGGCCAGTTCTCTCAAACCAAATCTGTGACTGATGGCCTCAAGTGTAAATTACAGTGACTTCATACTACAAGAATGGCCAACTGCAAGAGGCACACAGCAAAATGAACACAACCTCATAGGGCACGGTGCTCTGCTGGTGTCAGAAAAGTATATGTGATTTTAAAAGATTAAATTGCAATGCTGTCACAGTTGTACGTTGTCATTTGTCATTTTTGATTGATTGACTGTCTGAGGGCGAACGGCAGAGAGGGAGAGGATGTGTGAGAGTAGCACGCTGCTGTTAGGAGAAACTTTTCATTGAGACTGTGATGGACAATGAATAATTGTCAACCCTGAAGTATTTTGGTTTAGTTTCTGACTCTCTGACTCTAAGCTCAGTGCTCAGTTGGCACAGGAGTAGAGGATCAGGCCTGTCCAACCACCCAGTCTAGTGAGCAGTGCTGCATAGGATGAGTGGCATATCCTTTTATTGGAAACTGAAGGCATTCAGTGTATATGTTTTGGCCTGTTAGCAGCTAGCACAGTCATAAGGCTTAATGTTAATAAACCCCTGGACCTGACAACAAATCATTTTTACTGAATTTTCTGAAGAATTGTGTGTTTGCTTGTGCTGAGAGTTGCTGTTCAAATTGCAAATAGTTGCCACCATGATGTAAAATCCTGTCAGTGTTTTGGCATCTGATAAGTCTTAAAATTCCCCATCTTGTTACTCAAACTGGTTCTCATTGTGACACACGGCTGTTTTCAGTCTCTGTGCCTACCAACAGATGAGAGCAGCTTGATGTCAGATGACGTGTAGGCACTGAAAGCAGTTGAACCGTGATTTGAAGAGCAGGAGATGAAAACAGCTGAAATGTCAGCTGATGAATGTGCACTGAAAGCAGATGAATTGTCGGTGCAATTATGAGCGCTGGAGATAGTTGAGGTGTGTGCACTGCAGATGAGGTGTCAAATTATTTGTAAGCTCTGACAGCAGTTGAAATGTGTGTTGAGGTGTGAGAGCTGAAAGTAGTTGAACTGTCAGTTGAAGCGTAAGCATCAAATGGAGGTGTTTTAGTGATTGTACCATACATGCAGGTTTTTTCACTTCACATTTTTGTGCTTGCTGGTATTCACTGCACACATCTTATGACTGGAGTTTAAAGCTCATTGATCATGCTTGTAAGCTGCTTTGCGGTTTTTCATGAGCGTCTATCAGACTAGAGCTCGGTCTGTATGTATGAAGACTGCTGTCGTGAACTATCGCTCTGACCTGCATTGACTTCCCAATTTTGCACTCGGCTGCACTCCCTCTCCCCTGTAGAGAGTCATGTCATCGTAAAAACCTGCAGAGCCAGAAGAACCTGCGCACAACACACAGTCCTGCACACACTCACGGTCATTCACCTTTGTCCTCGGGTGGAGCCAGTGAGTTGGACTGTCATATCTGTGTTTGCTTTTCCTGTGGCATGTTTCCTTGGAATGTGTGTGTGTGTGTGTGTGTGTGGGGTGGGGTGGGGGGGGGGGGGGGGGGGTACTATGTGATTTCCCAACTCCTCCTGGAACAGTTCTGACAGGGAAAATATGTTTTCATTTGAGCTGGACAAAAGCAAATGCCAAAGGAAACGCGAACAAATACCTTCTCACTGTTTGGAAACCCAGACTGTTGTGAATAGAACATTTCAGCCAGTCAGCTATTCTGCATCAGCCACATTAATCGCATCTGTAGTTTATTTCATAAGACACAGACACTCCTTCCTTTTCATAAGAGCTCTGACAGACTCGGTGGGTGAGACATTCATCATGAACATCAGCATGTCATTCTCGGTTGCAAGTTTTCCCCTCTTAAAGCACAGGCTGTGCTGTGTACACACTGATCACACAAACACACACTGACACATGGATGGAAGCACAGCTGCGGTTTGGGGGATTTTGGAGCCCCCTTTTTTTTTTTTCTTTTTTTTTTTTCTGCTGATCGGAAAACCAGCCACACATTTTGTAACAGCTGAAGACTGTGGTTGTTATGAAATGCAACAATGGAAACCGCCACTATGATCACTTCCCATCTGATTCTACCTCTACCTATCTCTTTAGCAGACAGCTGATAATTCATCTGTCACTGTCAGACCAAAATAGATGAACTCTGAAAAGTCTTCATGGGCCCAAGTGAGCTCAACAAAAACCTCCGTCACGGAGGTCACACTGGAGCAGACATCTGCTTTGTTCACTCAGTGAGAAAATCTGACAAAAGCGGCTCTTACAGTACCTTCCATCCATCCGTTGCTTTTTCTTGGCCTGTTTCCTGCATGTACTGCACTTGGCACCCCTCCTGTCGGTGTAATGGAGCTTGTAAAATGCTTCCATGGGATGTTGTTGTAAAATCAAGACAGCCTGATGCGGAGGCATTACTGTAGCCTACACGGGAAGACAACGTGCAGAATAAGATATGGGAATCATTTCTGGCTGGTTCTGCTGGCACAGCCATTATTGAAGAAAGAAGAAGAAAAGATTTTGGGGGTCGGTGCAGGACTAACTTGTTAGGGTTGGATATTGTTTGCAGCATGAGATCAGCAGAAAAACAATTCTGTATCTACCCATTATATTTCCCCTGTATGGACAAAGAAAACTGCAAAAAGATGAAAAAATAAGGACTTTAAACACCCATTCATCAAAGGCAAACAGCTTTTAGTCCTTTATCTTTCATAGTTTACGTCAGGTATAAATATAGTGAAATTTGCTTCTGCTGAACAGCTAAGAACACCTGAAGAAATCCACTGTCTGTGTTTATTTCAGGGTAGACTGAATGCCTGGTGTTTTTGTTCTGAAATTAGAATTTCCATCATATGTGAAACTGCCTTTTCAAATAAAGAGAGGAAAACAGGTTATAGATGCCAGGAAATGAGAAATGAAGGTATTAAATGGTAGGAAAAGGTGGGGAGAAATTGAACCGGTATGTCTTTGTCATAGTTATCAGATGAGTGTCCAACTGGATCAGCTGTTAAACAAGAAAACTGTGTATATTAACCTCCAGAAATGCACAAGATATATGTGAAGAGGTTCAAGGTTTAGTTTTTCTGTTTCCACAGTTGGAGAGAGATAATTTTGGCTTGTTGGAGGTTACTAGCTCATTGCTTGTTGGCAGTTAAAGCATACTTTATGTGTTTTTGCAAACACTAGGCAAGGAACCAGCTCCTAACTATATTTTTCCAAGAGAAAAGTTGAAACTGCAGCCTTGTTTGGTCATTGGCAAGCAGCCACGATTTGAATGATGTTGACAAAACCCATTCCACTGAGGTACCTAACACTGCCTTAGCATCATTAATGTTCAATAACAACACAAACTGTCAGCCATTAGCTGTTCGCATACACTCCAAATGTTTCATCTAACAACAGCGACAGCACTGCTGCCAGCACTCAGTAAATGAATGAGAGGTTCACTCATTTATAAAGTATAAATGCTATCAGTGGGAGCCTGGCCTGCAGCCACTAAGAAGGTGTTAGAAAATGGAAGCAGAGTCCTGAGAGAGAATGCCAGCTTCCCCTAAAATACGTCGGCTTCAAAGAGAAACAGATAATTGGAAACATAACTGTGAAAGAAACCGGCTGAACAATGCATGTGGCCCTGCTCACCCTGCTGAAGTTCATTCACACCAAGAGCATTATAGTGGGCTGACTGGTGCACTGTTTTATTCTCTGTTTAGACTCTGTGTGAGTAAGGATGATCACTCCACTGCTATTATTTGTACTTCAGTTACTTGACAGACATATAAGTTGGAAAACAGTCAAAAATAAAATATCATTTTCCTCTTGTCAGATTTTAAGACTTAAAACATTTAACACTACATTCATTTGTCAGCACTATTGATGTTTCAGCTGTTAATTTCTCATTTTTTTCCTTGTATTTTATGGTGCCAAAAGCTCCACTTAAAGGAATAATTGGAAATTTTTGGAAAAAAACGCTTATTTGCTTTCTTGCCAACTTTTTATTTGACAACTTTCGGACTGAGCCAGACTGTTTCCAGTCTTTATGCTAAGCTAAGCTAAATTTCTGCTGGCTGTAGCAATTTAACATACAGGCATGAGACTGGTATCGACCTTCTCATCTAATTCTCAACAAGAAAGCAACATTATTTCCCGAAATGTCAAACTATTCCTTTAGCATCATAAATTGGAGTTTATATCCTTGTATTGCTCCTTCAGGGAGAAACCAGGCCTGTTTGATATGTGGAATCTGTGTTTTTGGTTTAAATGTTTGCTGTTTTTTAGAATAAGTTGGGCTTTAGTATCTTTTACTCCCATAGAAAAGATTTTTTCTCCTAATTTTTCTTCCTAATACTTGTTTAAAGTGGAGGTTAAGTGAAATGCTCCTTTTAAAATCAGTATATTGTTTAAGCATATCATCACTAACTTTTATGATGCTTTTTATGGTTTTCAGCAGTTTGCTTGCTGTAAGAAACTTACATTTTATACTGTTCATCTACTCAGATATGCACCTGTTTTGCTTTCAGTACCTGCATCTGACCTGCGGCCTCGAGCGGTGCGTTCAAGTGCATGTCAGGAGCACACAAGTCTTCACAGCCGCCTGGATACAGTGGAGAAGGTGCTTTTTTTTTTTCAAACCAACCTCACATTCAGCCTGCAGTGGTTTGAAATCACCAGGATTCGGGATGTTTTTTCCCCCTGGTGTTGTCAGCTTCATTATTAAATGTCAGCTTTCTCTCCGTCTGAGTCTGCCAAAAAATCCTCAGCATTTCCTTTCAAGGATAAGATGTCGACAAAGCAGTGGCTCAACAGCACATCCAGTCTCACTTACTGTGCAAAAACACCAGGATTTCTACTTTTTCCAAAATGCTGAGGAGCTCCTAATTCATCTCCTCCGATAAACCCCAGACTTACTCTGACCTTACCTTACTAGCTGTTTTGGGCAACTGTATAATTCATATGAATAAGTGGTTGTATTATTCATGAGAGATGATTCTATTATTCATACTACAACTTATTAATGTATTATTTATACGGCGACCACACAAATATGTCTTCTGTCTCCTGCAGAATGTGGAGGACACAGTTGAGAAGCTGGAGGTTGAGCTGGCTGCTCTTCTGGATGCCATTGAAGCCCCAAAGTGGCGTCCCCTGTTGGACAGTAGAGGAAAGCCTGTAGACATCCTGGAGGACCCAGAGCAGAGGGGCCAGTCCTAAACCAGCCATCCATGGAGGATTAACTATAGACAGCTTTTGAACTTGGACTTTGAATGATTAAATGCATCTGTTTCCATGAGTTAAATGCAAACCTATGTACACATATACCTTAATACAGAGTTTGTACCTTAAAAGAAGAGGCAGGCTTTTGCACAAGACTACTGCTTAGGTGTTTGCATTATTTACTCTTACTAATCCTGCAACAACCTCATTTCTTTGATTCAGCCCTAGATTCTTCCTTCTGCAGACAATAGTGGCACAGCTCATCTTTACAACACTGTTCAAAGAGATGAATTCACTTTGCTCAGTCAATTCCCACCCCTGCTCTTCATCGCCCTCTACTGTCTACAGACAAACTGTGCCTTTAACCCTTCACCCTGCATTTGAGTGAAAATGACAAAGACACACACGGACAGATGTCAAATTACTGGAAGGAGTTTTATTTCTTTATCAAAGCAGTTAAAGCAGCATGTTTTTAAACACACGGAGCAGTTCCAGTTGGTACAATACAAGGCTTTTCACTAATTCCCCCTAAAAATCCTGCAGCACAAGAACATTATGCAAAATAGGATCACGTGGGGGAAAGGAGCGGCATAAATCACATTTTCTTCTCCTTGATTTGTTTTCTCAACAGGGCACTGAGTTTCAAACTGTATCCACAGAGTTAAGACATCTACAGTATGGTACGCCTCAAGAGCATCCATCGGAAAACAGTAGAATAGGAGACATGCTGTTGCTGGTCAAACACTAGCACAATGCCTTTTGAAACACCTAACGGCATCCAAAACATTAACACATAAAGAAACATGTCAGGAGGGTTTGCAAGCACTGTCCAATTAGGAATTATCACTGATATCGAGGAACAAATGCCAAAACTGCAGATTGTAACTTAGAGAAAAGCTACACTTAAATTAACTGTCAAAATCAGTTATTATCCATTTACAAATGATTAACATATAATTACACATCCACTTCAGGCTTATGTTAATTCCTATGGTGTGTAGACTGATTTAATGAGTCTTAGAAATAACTGAGCTTTCTTTTCCACATATGAAGACATTCAGTTTTAGTAATGCAGCAGATACTGTGTTGGGGTGAAGTGAAAAATCTGCCCCCAATTCCAGTTTCTTCTTGCTTTGTTGCACAGACAATAACGCAACACTTAACCCACAACAGAGCATCACACACAACTGCTGACTTCATTCCACTCATCCGGCAAGGGTACGAGCCTGTATACTTGAACAAAGCATTAAGACAACCTACAGGATGCCAAAGGGTACTGCGTATCATCTAAAAATATCATGCCGTCCATATAACACTGGGATTATACAATTTTGTACAGTTTAATGATCACAAAAGTCACTGTCCAGAAACAGTCACGCAGGCCAGTTACAGTATACTCTGATTTGGACTGTGTCAATAATCAGGTGAGCATCGAGGGATGCGATTACCAAAAGCTTGTGCATGCACAAATCAGCCGGTAAGGCTCAAGCTCCAGTCTTCGGCAAAAACAGGCTTATATTGTAAAGGTACATGCAAACAAGCGCAGGGACTGAGACTATTAAATTCATCATATGCTTTGGCAGACCTGGAAGATGCCACTTTATATCCCTTTAAAGAAGCTTCTTAATCTAATCATAATATATAGCATTTAAATAAATAGTTGAACTTTTTGGAAAATACATTTATTTGCGTAGAGTGAGATGAGAAGATTGATATCAGGCAATTAGCCTAGCTTAGCATAAAACTCTCAAGGGACCGCTACAACCTTCAAGACAAGGGTTACGCGGTTGATGGAAGCAGCCGAGCTAGCGCTAATACTAGCAAGCTAATCTGCTAGCATACATCATTGGCCGTAAAAACTGTTATTTCCCAAGATGGGCAAGTTACTTGAAAAATGTAATAAATTACTCATTACTCATTGAAAAAGTAGTTACATTATTTGTTACTTTAGTTTTGTTTCTCAACCCAGCTCAATGAAAGATGCTCCAACTCCAAATCCTCTATATTCACACATCACATATTCGGTATTTTACACATGTAGAAATAGAAAATAAGGCATTAACATTTAACAACCAGCCAGGCTACATTTTGGGGGTATTTATTGACTATCAACAGCATGCTTAATTTTAGCCCCAGAGATTGTACAGGGGACGGGTGATTCCTGAATGTGGGTTTACCAGTGGCTAATGAGAGCTAGCTAAGAATACACTACATCTTTATCTGTAATTCTCAAAACAATACAAGTACTGAAGGAGGACTACTTTTTGGTAGCATTCTTGTTAGCTGGGCTACACATACTGTTTTGACAACCACAGTTAAGGATGTCTTCAGTAGCGTACATTACTTTATGTTTACTTTACTACATGATTTCTGGGTTACTGTTTTGTATTAATGCCTCTGTCTGTCACGTGACCATCGCCTTGTGGGTCGTTACATTCCAATGAGTCTGCCAAAACAACATTTGAAATCCACCAACCACACCCCTAAAGCTCACAAATGAAGTGTATCTCATTTTTAAAATATGTACACAAACAGTAATATAAAAAATATAATTTGTGGTTTTATAGTTATGTGATGTAACACTTTTTCCATCCACCCAGAACTTAACAGCATTTACAGAGAGTCACTGTGGTTACCAAATAGTTGCAGCATGCAACTTTCCCAGAAATTTTCGGTTTTACATCACTGTTTGTGTATGGGTTAAACACACAAGATACAATATTTCAATTAGTGAGTTTTATGCTACGCTAAGCTAATCACCTCCCAGCTCCATCTATGTATTTAATGTACAGACATAAGAGTGGCATCAATCATCTCATCGAAGTCTTGCACAGTGAATAAACCTATTTCCCAAAATGTCTATTACTTTAACACCCCCCCAACTTACCTGAAATGTATGCTTTATACAGAATCACAATATGATTGTATAAATTATATTATTTTCACTTGCAGAAGGAACATTGAATTTATGTTATACTGGGAAAAAGAGACATACATTCACACACTCAAAGTTCCTTAGAAATGGTTATGCAAATGGTAGAAAAGCTTTGGCATATTTTGCCTACAAGTTGTGCCTGCACACTTGGAAAGAAGAGCCGAATGAAGCAGTATGAAGGTTCCACTTCAGACAGCTCTTCCTTTAGTTTAATATGTCGAGTTTGCAGTCCCACATAAAACTGTGGTGAGTTTAATTACCTACACTGTATGCTATTTACAAGGTTTTCATTTTATTAGGCCTTAGGGTTTTAAGGTGGACCTTTGCTACATGTTCCCAGGTGTTCAAACTGAGATTAATGGTGCCACCTTAAATGTACCACTATCACTATGACAGTAATAGACTAGCTCATCTATACAATTTGAAGTACCAACAGGGCACAGCTACACATTTAAGTACAGCCCCAAAACAAGCTCTACAGAGAGATGATCTTTATAGTAACCGAGCACTTAGAGATGATGAGGATGTGCAGTGAAGCTAACAGAGCTTTCTAACAGATTCTTAAAGGATTGTTGATGATTGGTATTTATTCCCCAGAGCACTTCTGAATGCCCTCTAAGTCAGAGCAAAGCGCAGGGCTGAAATACTACATCTTTTAAGCATTACAAACACAGTGACGAGAAAAACTTTTCATTCTGATTGTTGCACTGATTTCCCATAAATTACAGTACCTTAACACCTTAAAAAAAGCTTGGAAAATACTTCAGAAATTATAGTTGGCTAAAGAGGAAAATCAAACTAGCATTAACCTATAATGCATCCATGGCAACAATGTGATTAACAAATACTGATTATCATCAACAGGCACCACTTTAAACAGGTTTAGAACATGAAACCAGTCACACTGTCTTGGCCGACTGAAAACAGCCGTGAAAACTTCAGTGTGTCTTGGAAAGGTGTTGCAACAGGAGGAAGGCGCTCCAGGAGAAAATGAAAAACGATTGTTCTGAATTAGGGCACACATTACATGAAAGAGGCTGAGGGCAAGAGTGAACTGAAGACACAGGCAAAAACATAAACTGAGTGCCTGCGTGTGCTGAATAATTCAGTCGTCCCCATCAGATTTAGAAGAGGAAGGCTGAGAGGGGAGGCGTCTCCACCGAAACCGCCGATCCCCCAAAAACCGTGGACTGCTATTGCTCAGGATGTCATCATGCTCGTGGAGCATTCTGCTTGTGAACAACACTTCCTAGTAAGTGATACCTTATTTGTCATGCTATACTGTAACATTGCATAGAAGTTAGAGCTTACTCTAGGGCGGAGGGGGAGGCGGGGACTCTCTCTGCTTCATTCATGCCTTACCGGAAGGATGCTACAGAACAAACCTAAATAAATAAAGGAAATGGTGGGAGCCATTTTGGGTCCTGCTGTGCGTCAGTCGCCCTGCTGTGCGTTTCCTCCGCTCCTGGCTACAACAGAGGAACGAGGTGAGAACGTATGTATTGGCTTGGCACAAACACTCCTGTGTTCATCACTGCGGGGCAATGTGGCGCTAGCAGCTGCCGGGGGAGGAGCAGACCGAGCCGCACATGCTCAGTTTGGAGGAGGACTCGGGCTCCGGCTCAGGATCTGGTTCGGGCTCTGGTTCGGCAGTGTCATCATCGGTGGCTCCTGCCTCTGCGTCTCCATCCCCGTCTCCACTGGCATCGTCACCGCCGGCCTCCGACTGACCCTCCTCCTGACGCTTTTTCAATCTTAGACACATGGAGAAATAGACGGAGAAAGACATTTACAATAATGTATGTAAACCTCATCTTCATTATAATTTTAACCTTTAACCCCATCTGGTTGACCAGGCAGACAAAAATGTCAATTTTTTAGTATTTTCCTTATTTTTATATCATTATGAGCACATTTGGTCCTCATAAATTAAGTCAAATCCAACACACACACATACAGAGAAAGAAGCAGTTAGTAGTCGGATGTAATGAGAGGCCTTATATCGTACTTGTCTCTGCTGTGCATAATTCTAGATATTATGTCCTCAATTATAAATAGAACTAGATTGCCATTAATTAGAGCAATAGGATATAATAAGACATTTGCCATACAGAAGGATTTCAGTAATGCTGCAGTGGCAGGACCTGGTCAATAATAGATGAGGCAATAATTTAGAGCAGCACTGAACCAATATTCCACCCTTTACATTGCACAGAGGACATATTCAATGATAGATGGACCTCATAGTCTATATTCATAATGAACAGAACATATACACAAACATTAGATGCATAATATGTAGCCAAAGCAGGGTGGAGTCAATAAACTCTTATCTATAATTTACACATTCAAGTTATTTTATTAAAGAGGCTTGTCTGTCTTGCAGGTTTGAAGTGATATGCAATGCTCTCCTTTAAGCTGAATGTCTTCTTATACCAGTAACTTTAGTGAGTTACATACACTGCATGCTCTGTGGTTTTGTTTTATAGTGGGCATGAGATAGTAATTGCTGTGCAGCTCCTCTCCACGTTCTGTGGCTTATACACACACTCTTACATTTTGTTGTGTTTTTTTGCAGCAGTGATGCTGCAGGGTATTTTCAGTGTTAGCTCTACGTTCATCCATGCTTTAATCAGAGTCACAGTTTAAGTGCAGGTGAGAAAAATGTATGACAATAAGAACGTTATTGTGAACTTTTGGATCAGACATGGTGTAAACAAACCAAACCAAACCAAACTTAAAAGCAAAGTTGAACAGCAATATTATTACCTAAAGCTTCTCTTGTTAACATCCTTTGCAGTTTACTGATTAACTTCTGACTGGTTCAACTATTACCTACAGTACTTGCTCTAGTGGTGCACACTCACTGTTTTTCTGTGTGATGAGGAATTATTAGCAGCTTTCAAGTTTACCTTCAAATAAAGCGGTAGCAAATGTGGCTAAACTGGTAACTTCTTGAAAACATGTCTGATCTCTTGTGTTTGGTGAGTACATTGATCTAATGATTGATAGAAATGATGGCAAAATCTACAAAAATAAAACTTCTAATAAACAGAGTTTTCCTTTCAGAGGAAAGACAAAAGTGGTGCAACATCACCTTACATTCAAGAAAACAAGCAGAAGAGGGTAGAAAAAAAGAACAACTACTTCAGCAATGAGAGAATTAATATCGTAATATCTCCTTGTGCATCTGGAGATATCTGGATCTGTTGGGCTCCAACAGGAGCCACATTTGTTTTGTTTAAAGGGTAAATGAAGTATAATTATCGACGTATTTTGACCTTTGCATTTGGTCCAGCAGGATGATTTTTTCTGTCTGTGTTGCTGCGTCACTGTTGAATGACTAAACAGGAAAGTCGGCTTTAAGCTCTGTGTTATTGACGGTCTGCTGCTGATGTTGTGTTCTCTTACTTCTCACGGTTGAAGATCATGAACTCTTGCTGCACCACTTCAAGGCACTCCTGTAGATAGTCATTCTCCTGCAGGCAGTCAACAGACAAAACATCCTACTCATCATCCACATCATCAACATCCTCCACATCAACATCATTTTCATGAGGAATTACAGAAAAAAAAACTTAATGTCATCTTTAATCAGTCACTGCCTGACCTCTGTGGTGAAAATGTCTTTTTTTCATTCCCCCCCCCCTTGGTTGATCTTTTTAAAACAAGTCATGAATTGTTTGTGAGCTCTCCTCAAATTGGATGTTTGGCCTGAGACAAAAATAGAAGCTCATATTTCCGAAAGCACTTGGGGCCATGACAACACCACTGAAGGCTTCATAATTTAATAATCTTGGTAATAACGCAGTATGAGCACACACAAGCTACACACACACACAGGCTCAAAGTCTCATAACCCTGCCATCGTTAGAGGTACACACTCCTTCCACACGCTGATCAGTGCTGATAACATGTGACACACACACACACACACACACACACACACACACGCACACACGCACACACACACACACACAGGACTGACGTTAATAACACTGATGTCATGATGACTGTCTGATGGGAACAGGCTGTTTCTCATAAATACAGAGAGGATATCTCTTGTCTCTGGTAAATAATGTCTCAATCAAACACAAGGACAGGGCAGAAGAGACAAAGAGACCCTAATACTAACAGTATGATCCTGGTTTAAGCACATACAGGATAAATCAGGACAGGTTTCATCATGTATTAATAATTTCATTAACTTCTCCACAAAAATGTAGATGATTTCTAATGATAACCTGTCTATTAAAGCAGGCTATGTGACTTTTGAAAGAAGAAATAACACATTTTTTCTTTTAAAAATGAAAAGTTGAATTCAGAGGCAATAAAACACACTAACTCACTTCAATACACTCAATGCCAATGTTAGCAAGTTTTAGGTATATATTGCTGTGTAACAGACCTTACTGAGTCAGTTTACTGACTTAGTGACTCTTTTCCACTGGTGCTACTGTTAAAGTAGGTTATATTTAAACATATACAGTATACATATATAAAGTTGGATTGATATTTAGGATTACAGCAAAATTTTCACTTGTAAGGAATAGTTTGAGATATTGGGAAACATGCTCATTCGAGTTAGATGAGAAGAACGATACCAGATGTGAGATAACCTGCTAAATATGAAGATACAGTTAGCCGCAGGTTAGCGTCTCTTAGCATAAAGACTGGAAACAGGGGAGAAGGGTTGAAAAGGGCCTGGTTCAGTCCAAAGGTAACAAAATTAGCTTGTTCTACAGTGCAACTCTAAAGCTCACTTACACATAGTATCTTGTTTGTTTAATCTGTACAGAAAACTAAGTGTGAAAACAGCAAATAATCCCTCGGCTAAACTAAGCTAACCGGCAACTGCCTCCAGGTTCATATGTACCGTACAGATGTGAGAGTGGTGTCGATCAAACTACCTTAATCTCAAAATCCTTCTCTTTTGATATAATCATATTTCCTTGTGTTCTGAGTGGAGTAAACAGGAGTAAAATATAGAGAGATTATTGGCTGTTTGAGAAGGTATCAAATCTAAAAAGATCACAATAGCCTACCGCTAATCGGGCTGTATGATGCATGATGCCTGCAGCTAATATGTTTGTACAATGAGTCTTTTTCTGCTCAATAGGACAATGTTATTCATTTTGCCTTGAGAGCTGAGAGTTGAGATGATTCCCAACAACAAAAAAAAGATGAGATTTGGACTGTCGCCATTCTAAAAATATGCAGTTCTGACAGGAACTGACAGACTAGAGAGACCGAGGTAAACCTGATGAGCTGCATTGTTATCCCAGGCGGACTGGTCCTGCCTCTTCATGTATACAGTGCCTATGGGCAAGTAATTTACCATGTCAAAATCCCATGCAGCATACTGCATGCAGAAATAGTTTGTTCTCATCTGTGTGCTAGTGTCCTCATTTGCTTTTACCACCTACATAGTGAAAATAATAAGGCTAAAAGGATCACATTAA
Source organism: Thunnus maccoyii (assembly GCF_910596095.1). Classification (NCBI taxonomy): domain Eukaryota; kingdom Metazoa; phylum Chordata; class Actinopteri; order Scombriformes; family Scombridae; genus Thunnus; species Thunnus maccoyii. The sequence goes on along the minus strand of NC_056546.1, from coordinate 25,693,731 downwards.
CAGCTAAACAAAAAATCATAGAATTGTTTAATGGCAAACAGCCTTTTTAATGTGAAGAAGGCTAAAAATAACCTTTTCCATCATCAAAGGGAATAAAAGCCTTTTAACAGATTCGGTAACATCTTGAATTCCACCTTCATGCTCACAGCTCCTAAACAGGGAGCCTCCTCCTCAATGGAACATATTATTTAACATATTATTTTTAATGCTGAAGTTATGCAGTGTTTCAGTATTTCATCTCCCACATCTAAAACTCAAGTATGAAAGACAGTGAGGATTATGTGACACCCTCTTTCAAATATCCTTAAGGAGAAACACACATCTACACACAAAGTGCATAACAGCTGCAGCTTTGGCTTTTAAGATGTGATTTGTTTGTGGGTCTAGGATACGGTATCTTCAACATGGTTTGCAAATCCACAACTCTGCAAATTGTAAAACACATGCAAAAGTGAAAACACAATGAACAGAGATGCAACGAAAGAAATGTTTTAGTGTTTGTGGCATTTCCTTGAAGGTACCCTGTGGAATTTCTGACCTCTAGCAGTGCTGCGTAGTAAATTCTTTATGAGTGGGTCCCTGTTTTGTTTGTCTCGTGTATGCCTACAAGGACACACAGTTGACGTTATACACAGTTATACAAACCATTATGGTTCCACATTATTCCACTGATCTATAGGTGACTATAATGCGCCAAGATGTGCAGCAATGTGCCACAAAGGCAGGGAAGAGGAAGACAGCAAGCTGGTAAACATGGATGTAAAAGATGCAGGATTTAACATACCTTAAAATCAGCTTTGCAAATGTTTAAGGAGGAAGGAAATTTGTTTAAACGTTTCTTAGACCTCAAGGATACACGCAATGAGTTCTGGTGACAAACACTAAATGTAAGCAGGACTTTTGTTTGTCTACAAGAAAAATTCCACAGGGTAGCTTTAATACTTGTGCTTTTGCTTTTGTATGTGTTTTGTCCTTAGAGACCTCCTGGTCTGACAAAACAGACAATTTCATCTTTCATCATCTTAGACATATTATAGACCAAATAGCTCTTGAGAACATGTTTTCAGGGCCTTTAAGGTAATTGGAGAAGATGGACCCTGCAGCCCTCTCTGTGTGATTGATCAGCCTGTGCAGACGATATCACTCACAGACTGTGAATCCTTGCTGTTGTCTCGAGACCGGTTCTTGGCCAGCCTCTTCTTCTTCTTGTGAAGGGGACGCGACTCCAGGATCATCTCCTCCAGCTCAAAGGTGGGGTCACAGTGGAGGCGACCTTTCTGCAGGAGGAAGACACACAGGAGATAATTAGAAGAACAAACACATACACACACACACAGGATCATAAATCAGCTGCGGTACACAGCTACATACACTGCATAACACACATGGATGCGCTCACATGCACATGAGAATGTACAGTTAAGTGCATGTGCAAACACACTATAGAGGAAGCTGCATTCAGTTTCCTTTGCATTATTTAGTTGCTACACATGCTCATTACGATCAGCAAACATGAAAGAGTGCCTGTGTGTGCTTTTAAGTGTTTATCGTATGTGTGCGTTTGTTGATATCTGATTACTTCATACTAACATTAGGAACAAATCCGGCCTCCATCTTCTTCTCGTACACGGCGTCCCAGTTGACGTCAGCGAGGTAGGGAGATGTCTGCATGTCAGACAAGCTGGAGAAACGATGCTCTGGGTTCACTGTCAGTAGCTGGAGGAAAAGAACACACACACACACACACACACACATATAATGTCACCTACTTCTTGTCACCTTCCAAGTAGCAATATCACCTTCACAACTTCTCTCCTCGCTCGCAGCCAGGCTGTTCTCTCAGCGAGGTGAAATAAACTCGACAAATTGTGGGTGAAAAGTAAAAAAAAAAAAATCGATCAGATGGTTTCTCTCCTTTTTATCGTGCGGTTTGAAAGAGCAGTTCACTAAAAAGATGTGTTGCCAGTATGTGTGGCAGCTGGGGTAGCTGAAGTGAACATAACAAGGAGCCGAAAATATCCGGTGAAATTTGTACCACTTCCTGGTCTCCCTCAAATAATCCTACCTTAAAAACCTCTATATCTGATATTCCATATTCCTACTTATAATCACTGCAACTCCTTTCTATGACTATTATCTAGTGTTATTTTTACTATTATTATTATGGATGCATTTTCACAACAGTTTCAATTAGCAAAACTCTACTATATGCTGTATTTTGGCCAAAAATAGTTAGCAGTTGTGTTGCAATGCTGCTCACCAGAGGAATGTTAAAATAGGAAGAAAAGCTTGCAAACACATGTTGCATTGATCCAGTGGCCTGTGAACTTAAACTGAAACTTGTGCTAATATGAGGTGTCTGTATTCTGCTCACTATGCTTGTGTTTTGCACTTTGTATGTCAGGACAGTATTTTGTGTATAAAGGTAAGAATGTAGCAGGAATTTACAAAAAAAAGTGTAATTATGTTGCCACCAAACTTCAACAAGAAGAGGACAGAGACTTTTAAGCCCTTGTTGATGTACAAACCAACAGGGGGCACTGTTAATCAAATCAGCTATTCATCAGGTTTGAATCTAAATTGTTGCAGTGATCCAGACACATGCATGTTGCACATTAGTGTGATTGCGTCTTCCGGAGATGAAAGAAAAACTGCTGCTGATACAGTTGTTTTTAATGGAATACCATCTGTTTCATGTTGCACCTCGGGGTAAACGTTGGAAATGATAATAGGATGTGGCTTTTGTTGTCATGTTAACGCTCCTCCTGGGCTTTATTTTCTTCCTTTGGTCACAGGCTGATTCGGTTTCCTCCTGAAGGGCCGGTTAGGTCTGTCTCGCTAGAGTCCAGACACGGTAATCGATCAGCAGCAGAGCGGAAGAGATCAACGCTTCGTCCAGAACACTCAGTCGCTCAGACACAGAGCACATGCACGCACTCATGCTCACACTTGCACTCTGCCAAAAAAATATCCTTCTTAACAAGCCGTGGTTTTTCATAGTCTTGTCTTAAGAGGACTAAAGATATGCTGCCAGAGGGGATGATGTTTCCTGCACAGTTTCACTTGTTCAAATGACAACATGTTGGCACACAGCTACTATTGTTATTGTAGGGAGAAAATGACTCTTGATTCAACAAAGTGTTGAACAGATTTATTTCCATTTCCCATTTGACGCAAAGGGAATTAACTCATCCAACTGGCAGACTTCACTTGTAAGAAAAGCACGTTTTGAGCCTCAATATGAGGTTAAATTACTTGTTATGATGAATATCGTCAGCAGTACACACACACACACACACACAGTTTCTTCTCTAACCCACTTGCGCCATTTCTGTGCTTCCAACCCTCAGAATCCCATCTGTCGTTTTTCTTCTCCTTTGCCCTGAGGGTCTCAGCTCATCCTCCCTCCCTCCAGCTCCAGACCTCCCTACCTGCATCCTCCGGTCCTGTGGCTTCAGTGCCTTTTTACCTCAATATGGACCCTCTATCACCCCTATATCCCTGCCCTTTTTCCTTCCTGACAGGGTCACGTTCAAGTCACTTTGATTTCACTTAATCAGAAATAATGTAAAACAGGAAATACTGTAATCTTCATCCCTTCATTATTTCATTCATTCATCTGTTCATATTTATTGACAGTATGTTCAGGATTTTACCAAGCAACATTTAAGACTTTGAAAATGATTTTGAATGATATTTGGAATAAAATAAGTCAAGTTTATCCACCTAACTACAGTAACAACATGGACATCAAAAGGAAATGTATATCTAATGAGAGTAGATCATAACATTTCTTACTGCTACCACACACTTCCACAAATCAAGAAGGCGTTGGATGCAGAAGTCAAAGCATCCACATAAAATAAGTGGCCAGTGTAGTAAAAAAGGAAAATGTTCAGGGACACATCCGATTGTGTTCATTAAATCTAAGCGGTTTTCCTTGATCTAAGAGACAGCTGCCATTTGTATTGATGATGTAAAAGAACATCAAAATCACTAACCTCTACCACTGCCCCGAAATTCAAGAGTTTCATCTCTCAGTGAGTTTTAAACTTTGAAGTAAATCCAACTACATAACTCACCGAGCTGATGGTAAATTATGTCCCGCTCACCTTCCTCATGAGGGAAACTAGGTCCTTGGGCCATGCTGGGCTGTACTGGACACTGACTGTACTGAAGAGCTGAATCAGAGACTCCACTGAGTTACTGGCATGGATGTCATAGGGTCTCTGGTAGGAAGAAACAATGAAAAAAGGAAAAATGGGGAAATGAAGGTAAAGAGAAGTGGATGAATGCAGGAAAGTTCAGTTTTGCAACCTAATAACATAAAAACTCAGTCATGCCTTACCCATCCACGCAGCACTTCGAAGACCGTCACCCCTAGTGACCACCAGTCTACTTCAAAGGCGTAGCCTGTCCCTCCACTTACAAAGGACTGGAAGATCTCTGGGGCTGAAAGCACAAGCAGAGAATCACTTCAGAAGAAGAAAAAGCTTCTCAAACCACTGGATATACATGCAGCATGTCTCTGCAAAATACCAACAGAAAGCGTTCGTTTTACGGTAGATGTAGTTGTGCCATCACAAGACAAGACAGAACATTTTTTGCATTTTTGCCTCAGCTTTTCATAAATAAACACAAGATCTGTAATTTCTATCATCTAATTCACACAAGTATCTCTTTAGTGATGAACGTGTTAAAAAAAAGTGTTCAGAAATCAGCAGAAATCTGAGTCTACCACCTTCTGGCAGCAGTGTCTAATTTGCACAAAGCGTGTATCAACTACAAGCTTGTCACATGCTTACAATTAAATCTGTGTGCTTTGTGACATCCTACTGAGGTTGTTAGCTATCTAACAAAGAGGGAAACCATCAGTTTGTTCCAATTAACTGGAGTGTCTCTGTTCAAGGTACATCTGAGCATTTTAGGTTACAGACTAGAGGCAAAACAAGACAGTTTCCTACATTACTGAGTTGCCCTGTGCTCAAAATACAATAACCCTTTCTTGTAGCCCTCTTCTTCTTGCCAATGAGTGTTTATTTGCCTGAAGCAATCAGACCTCCATGATGGCACCAGCAATGGGTGATAAAGTTGTGATGCAACTGCAAAGCAAAATTACCCATGTAGGGCTTGGTTCCAGCTAAGGCCGTGGCTCTCTCTCCATCCTTTATTATCGTTGCTATGTTGAAGTCCGTCAGGTGAGCGTGACCTGAGGAGAAACAACCATAAAATCCATCAAAACTGGTTTTAAATATACAAAATTTTGGAAATATTTCAGCAAGGACAAAACAGTCTGACATTTCAGTAAACTGGACCAGTGTGTCCTTGTGGTTTTGTGTGTCACACACTGTCGGACACACATTCTTGACTCCTCTGACCTTGTTACCGTTGTGACTCATTAGTAGCCTGCAGGGTCATTTTTGTGTGTCCTGCTTGTCACGATGGACCCACTGCTGTCTGTACAGTACGCTGTGTAGCTAAAAGGTTTTCACACTCATTCCCAGTTCTCCTGATACTGTCAAAAAGTGGATCAACACTTACTGACTGTACTAACATTTCAGGGCTTAAACTGAAGAAAAAACACATATGTCTTGAGGACATATTTGAAAGTTACTTCACTTGTCAAGAAGGTTAAAACAAATACAAATGCACTAATACACAAACCAAACAGTTCACATCCTTACCTTGCTCATCCAACAGGATATTGTCTGGCTTGACATCTCTAAAAGAGACAAACACAAATCGCAAAAGAATTGTCACATAAATAAGCTTAATGCATGAATGCAGCGTGATTTTATGTGATTCATAAACACATACAGTACTACTGAAATGTTGCTGTTAGTGCAAGTGTCTCCTAAATGACAGTATTTCTGTATTTCTCAGTGAAATCAGAGCGCAGTGTGTCTAGTCATCATAGTCTATGGTCATGTGGGAAACACAGGGATTAGATGTGTACAGTATGTGTGGATGTGAAAGTTTGTAGGAGGTGTTTGGAGGCTGATGTAAGTGTGAATTACATGTTGGTGCAACATGTTAAGTGTGTGTGTGTGTGTGTGTGTGTGTGTGTGTGTGTGTGTGTCAATGACAAGGAGAAAACTCTCCTTCCCTGCATTTCAAACGTTGCCAGAGCGCATGAGAACACAACCATCACCCTGGAGGCTCTCGCAGGTTTGTGCGTGCATGCTTATTACACCGGGCACCCATGTAGCGGACACATTCAGGCACGCTCTCACACCCGCGCACTCACACATCTCGACATTTCCCAGCCCCTCCAAGCCCTCCACAGGCAATTAACGGAGTGTGCACAGCTTATTTAATTATGCCGCACGTCACGCTGGTGTGGAGAACACACGCGGTCCTCAGAGAGCATCTACACACCCCACAGGACGCATGTGTTCGCTGTGGCTATGCAACACTAAGCTGATGCTAATATCATCTGCCAAAACTCTTGGAGGGGAGTGGTGGAGGTGGAGGTGGAGGTGGAGGTAGGGGGGAAGGGGGGAAGGGGTTGGGGACTGATCCAGCAGAACAAGCCTGGAGGGGAATACATACATGTTCACAGGAGGAATCCTGATTCCAGTGCCAGCTACAGCAACGTGCTATTTTGTTTGATGTACAAAATTCACTCAACATTTGATTCATTTTGCAGCGAGCCCAGAAACACTAATCCAACTTGAAACAGCATGGGAAGTGAATCTCATTTTGTACAGGAACAAACATCCAGTGTGAGATGACCTAACAAATGGAGCTTTTAACATGTTGAAAGTATGATGAAGAGAAGAGAAGAGAGGAGAAGAAGAGGGACTCCACTTCCCTTACTTCCCTTCTTCTCATAGGACTAATTTTACCTTCTTGGGCATGGTGGCAGCTGACTGTTGCTAGGAGACCAGAGACCCTTCTTCCCTCAGTTGGTGCAACAAAATAATTGTATAGTATTCTCCTGTCAAAAACTTACAGGGTGGAACAAAATTGTAGAGCTGTGGACGGCCATGGATACCCAGGGATTGGATTACGGCTCTGAGAGCAGACACAATTGTGTCAAAGGCAAAACAGCTGATGTGAAGGAGAGGGAGAAAAAAAAAGCACAGATAAACAGTTTTTGTCACCTCTTTCTATTGGCAGTTTTGAAATGTACATCATGGACGTAATTGCCAACTACAACGGGACAAAAAGACTCTGGCTACATGTCATGTAGTGAAATGAGGGAGCATGACTGACTCTACTACATAGCATCACACACTCACACACACCTGGACTGCTATATAATATATATATTTAAGTCATGAAGATTATGCTGTGATATGTGATTCTGCATCACATGAAGGGGCACACAGCTTCCTGTAAATACAATAATTTGTATATTCTGTATATGATGCATGTATGTGACTCATGTACTAATGTTTGAATCAGGCTTTTACATTAAGTTAAGGAATAGTACTACATTTTGAGAAATTAACTGTCTTGCTGAGAGTTAGATGAGAAGATCAATACCACTAACCATCAAGCAGAGTCTTAATGGAGTCTTGTCATCACTGTGAGATTGCCAGGCAACCAGTGGAGACTCCAGGAACTCACTGCTACTCTGCCAAAAAAGTAGTCCCGCACATAACCCCCCCCCCAAAACACCACAAAGTGTCATTAGGGGCTTTTTTATCCACCTGTTTTTATTTGTTGAGCTTGAGCTTGCCCTCTTCTTCTGCGATGGTTTAATGACTGGAAAAGTAGCACCACCAGCTGTTTATGTTGGTTAGAATTACGTTACATTTGGATGGAAAGATAACAATTTTTACACTGGTTTTTATATGGACAAAACAAACAACATATAATGTGTTAATAGTGAGCTTCAGAGGTGGTGGTAGGTGAATTTTTTTTTAAACTTTTGGACAGAGTCAGGATAGATGTTTCCTTCTGTTTCCAGTTCAGACATATACTAAGCTAAGCTAACCCACTGCTGGCTCCAGCTTTATATTGAACAGCCAAATATGATATTAATATCAGTCTTCTAATGTAACTCCTGGCAAGAAAGTAAATAAGCGTAATTCCGAAAATGTGAAACTGTTCTTTTAACACTTCTGCTATGTGTCTCTCATCTAACTGCTTGTTTTTATTCTGTAAAACACTTACATTCTTTTATTTTTATTATGGTAAATGTGAGGGTAAATAGGAAAACACAGGTATGCTTCATTGTGACAGACCTGCAAGACTGCACAACCATATACACACACACTCACACTGACAGACAGTATACTGTTGTTTTAAGGAAGAAGTGTAGCCCAAATGAGGTTTTGAACACGGTTCAAACTGTTTTTTTTCAGCCATCTGTGGCACTAAATCTGCAGTCTGCAGGGATCCAGCTCTTTCACTTACTGGACTGCACAGACACTTACTGCTGCACTCAGCATATTGTACAAAAAGATGTGGACAGCGAGTCCACTCTAGTTATAGATGATGGATGGTAACAATTACAGGAACACACATAAGAGCTATCTTAAGACATGTGAAATATTGCAAATAAAAAAGGGATGTACTCAATGAGAAACTGAATATATGAAAAAGCCTCAAGACAGCCTGCTTGCATAATACTCTTTTCGCTTATGCGGTGGTATATTTTCTGTCTGATAATTTTATGCTCCACTATAATTCATCTCACTCTTACAAGAGATTCAATCATGTTCAGTTGTCTGAATAGAGGATAGCAAACTAACTCTTCTTCATACTGTCTATGGATACAACAGTAAGTCATGACTGGTGCATAATAGAGAAAACGTTTGTAGAAAAAAGCATACACCTTGCAGTAAAAATGAAAACATGACTAACACTTTCTACCATATTTTCTAGGGAGCTGCGGGGCACCATGCTTTCCTCTGGAAGAATAATGTATCAGCTGACAGGACATGATCCTAACCGTAAGGTGGAAGTGGAAGCAGGTCAGATTTGTCAACAGGACGTGATAAGAGTGGGTGTAAGAATATACATATACATCTATATATACTGAGACATTTGAGTCATGTTTACAGCCCAGAGAACTACATATGAAGCTAGTTAGAAAGGCACTGTGACTTTGTGATTCCGACAAACTAAAAGGGCTTACATAAGGGAAATAGATTGTTGCAGCATTCCCTCTGGAATAAAAAGGAGTAAAATGCATGATGTAAAGGCAAGATTCTTGACTTTTACTAAAATTCAGTTTGGGGTTTGACTTCCAGTCTGAAGAGTAAATGAATTACATTCTTCAATCACCAATAATATTGCTGAAAGCTGGGGGAGCAGAACTTTATTTATCAGTGGCAGGCACCATGAACAAAACCTCTTGAATACTAAAAGTTACAGATACAACCTTGAAGCGATCTTCAGAATTTCAGGAGAAATTCAAGGCTTTGAACTGAGGCTATCTGATGAAACAAAATATAATGATGTAACAGGCTGACACTGGTGCATCAGATGTTTTTGGAAAGTATTGTAAGTAATGTGGGTATAAACACTTTAATGGGTGTATTTGAGTTGAATGTGTCGGTCTCTCTTTGAACTGCTGTTTTGCAGATTGGATCAAAACAGTTCAGCTGATCCAGAAAATTAGACATCTGCTCCCACATTAGGAGTGTCATTGTGTTTAATGTCATTCATTCAAGTCATTTTATTCAGTGTGATACTTGAACACCAAGGACCTAAAAAAAAAATCCAAGCCAACATGTGCTAACCAGACTTTTATATTAAGTCTTGTTGGCACAGACCTAAAATAAAATTAGTTTTTTAAAATACAAATCAAAGCTTCATTAAACTATATTTCTATATGAACAATTGATCAATTCTCTTTATGTAATGTGAAACTGGTTGCTTGTAGTATCAAACCCATACAGAATTATCACCTGACTGCAGTTTTCCTCAGCTCAACACAGTGCTTTATGATTGTTTCTTATGGCCAGCAACTTTATTGCTGTGGTTCCGTCTCACTGCTCTCATCCCTGTTGTATCCAGTCACAGCCGGCAGCGGTTTTCAATGAAAAAGATCTAATAAACACACTGTGTGCTACCTGCCCGGCACCAAACAGCACACACACAAACTTAGTGACTAGCTGGTGAACACAGCAGAAGGAAGGAAGTTGTTGGAGATCAGAAGAAAAAATGCAAAAGGAGAGTAAATATCAGATTAACGTTTGACAGGTGGACTCCAGATGAATGATAATGTTGCTGCATGTTTGCCAACATATTCCACATATCAATTTCATGAGGTGGTAACATGTCAGTGTTGAGTTTGCAGCTTCTTTTTATGTCCCCAAGAGCCTCCCCTCCCTTGACTTACTGGCTTCTACATAATTTAGAAAAGCTGAGAAATTGTCTTTATGTAACATTAATTTCTAAATGAAAAAAAAATCTATGTTTTTAAGTAATACAGTTTTAGAAATAATTTTTGTCATTTTTCTCAGGTAGTTGACGGTGAAGACAGGAAAGACTAGGAAGAGAGGCGTTTATTACTCATTTCTTAAGAAATACTGACAAAAGGCTTGGAAGCCGTGGGAGGCCTTGAGCTGTGGAAATAGAAAAAAAAAGAAAAACATGATTTTGTACCTATGGATGATGTGCTGGCTCTGCAGGTAGTCGAGGGCCAGTGTCATCTCACAGAGGTAGAGTTTGACAGCGTCCTCGCTGAACTGGACACTCTGCTGTAGGTGGTAGCGCAGGTCTCCTCCCAGCAGGAGGTCCACCACCATGAACATGTCCTCCTCATCTTGGAACGAGTACCTGGGAACGGGGGGAAGGAGGAAGGACACAGGACTCAGTCGCTGTCCGGTTTGAAAAGGAAAAACATGCTGTACAAACAAAGACAACAACTGAGCACATAGACAACACACATATAGTATAGGGGGACTTGTATACTCTTGAGAATGCATGCAGCAGACATGTGCAAAGCTTACACGGTAAACATCTGCAGACACACATGCATGTTCATATAAACCCACACAAGGACAAACATGGCAGATATCTACAGATGGGTGACTAATTAAAGGAAAAACCATCATAAAGTGTTGTTCTAAGGCCACCACGAGCAACCAGAACAACTTTGGTGTTAGTCGGAATAGATTCTCCACGTTTCTGAAGAAAGAGATGAACACCATTCTTCCAAATGATGTCCCCTCATTTGATGTTTTGAATGATGGTAGTAGAGAGCGCATCTGTCCAGAATGGTGTTCAATTAGGTTGAGATCTAGTGACTGTGTAGACCACAGCATATGATTCATATCATTTTCTTACTCATCATATCAATCAGTGACTCTTTGTGCCCTACATGGAAACATCTGAATGTATGTCTCTCAACTCATTTACTCAGGTTTTTCCTTTAATTTGTCACCAATCTGTACGTACAGCTACATGCATCTTTCTCTGCCTAGTACCTAAACAAATAATTCTGAATCTGCAACCTTAATGCATAATGTATATTTATCTCAGAGTAGTTTATGTATGAGTGTGCCTTTCCTGGCAGTCTCAGAGCATGCACTTTGTACCGTAATACGTTAACACCCATCATTATCCTAATAACATGCCACTTATTTGAAGGAATGCAAAAAGAGAGGAAGTGGTTGTCAAATTACAGCCTGGAAACAGCCCATTTTTGCTTGACGTGACTAAACTGAAGGCTGCTCGTGGTCCGCTTAACATTTTTGTCAATCAGGCTTACTAATCATGCACATCAAATTAAAACACAGCCTCTCAGTGATCTGGGTGGGGATTTGTAACACTCCAGTCCACAATTTCTGCCCCAGACACTGAACAAAACATTAAGCCACATGGGTGAATAAACTGCTTTCATTACAACAGAATCTAATTTCTCATCTAAGAAAAATAAAGGCATCTTAATAGCCCTCCCCCCCGCCCCCCGTGTCTATTTTCTGTGGAGGAGAGAAAACAAACTAAGCCTTGGTGATTTATTCTATCAAACTTGGTTTAATGTGGTTGTTTCTGAGCCAATTCTTTGTTTTCCCATTAAAGCTCTGACACCGTGGCAGTATTGCTTCTTTTTATAGCTGCAGGTTCCCTCTATATCTTCAGGCTTGGTCAGGGGGACATTCTGATTGGTCCTATTCAGGTGCAATTTCCTGCCTCTCTATAAGCGAGAAATGGGGTCCGTGTTTGCTGCAGAGTGAAAATCATTCCATCTCATCCACAGATTGGACGTTCTGCCTTAGAGAAAAAACACATTTGTGTTACTGTTGGGTCTTTCTCTTCTCCTAAAACATCATGTAGATTAATTGATGAAATGGCCTTGACTTTCATGTGATAGTATAGATAATGGGCAGAATGCACACTCTACTAATACACAAAAACAACACGTATAGCATTTTCCCTTGATGTATTAGATTATGAGCCTTACCGCTCAATCTTTAAATACTGTAACATTAAACGACAAGTTTGCACCAAGATTCAGCTTTATATTAAAATTAAGAGTTTTTGTTCAAGACACCTACATTTTCTCTTTCTCAGACACCCTGCCCACAATGCCGCAAGACAGTCCTGCAGCATGTATGCACTCAATAGGAGGTGACAGTAGAACCACCTACATTAGACACAGTAAACCAACCTGCCCTGACCCTACAAAGATTAGCCTCACTGTTAAAACACAGAGTAGCCTCAGCAGATGGCCAGCCGCAGGATGTTGTTTGCCATTGGCAGGGATTCCTCACTGTCACCTTTTTATCACCTCATTGTCACAGTCTGATTCCCGGTATCTAGTTGACAGATGAGCATCCTCTGAGGCGGCACTCGCTATCTCAGTGTTCCACAAAACGGTCTTCCCAATATACTGCTGAAAAATATCTGTGCTCCCAATGCGAGACTGTGGCGGCTCACTCTGGTTGTCACTCCCTTCCCCGCTTTTGCTTAGGTAACAAGGAGATGTCAGATACAGGCCGACAACTGGAGCATATGAAAGCTCGGCGATGACAAGCCCTGTCACTTTGAAGACTCTTGCCAAGGATGGGACAGCAGAGAAACACAAACAAAATCTACGCCATTTTTTGGGAGCTCATCACACTAAATAAAACACAATGTGAAGTCCACAAATTTGACAGTCCTAAAAAATTAAATGGGGGACTTTCCTGCTGTCTGGGAGTGGAAAGAAATACTGGTTAAACAATAGAGAAAAGGAAAGTGACAAGGATTAGTTGAAGGGGACTTGTTTCTAAAGATTTTTTGTAGACGTCCATTCAGCCATTTTCTGCTGAACATTCAGGTCTGGCTTGCAGTGGTAGTAGGATAAGCTCAGTGGCCCTGACGTCATTCTCTCTAGCCTTTTCCTCCAGCGTTTTCCTGGGGGATCCCAAGGTGTTCCTCGGCCCGATAAGATATACAATCCATGCGGCATGCTCCAGGCTCACCCCTGGGTCACTTCCCAGGTGGACATGAGGTGGGGTGTGTGAAGAATCCTAGTCAGATGTCAGAACGACCTCAACTGTCTCCTTTCAATGCAAAGGAGCAATAGTTCTACTCCGACCTCTTTCTGGATTTCAGAGCTTATCACCTTGTCCCTTAGGGTGAGGAAAACTCATTTTGGCTGCTCATATTCAAGGTTATTACTACTTTAAGGAGATAGTATACATTGGGGACAGACAGGTGAAGATGAAATGTGAAGGGTTCTGATTTAAATTAAGGCTAATGGTGGTGCTTGCATTTGGTACAGATAATAAAAATAAATGTAGTAAATGTAGAAACTACAAGAGTGCAGATCTCTGCCAGGTGTGCCTGGGTGCACGAACAGTCCCAGTTTTTTTGAAGATGCATAGAATAGTGTAATGATATAACCGAGCATTTTGGGTTCACCTAACTGTATAAAACTTAATAAGGAAACAATAAACGGGATGATAAGTCCAAACTTCTCAATTTAAACATTGTTATTTATATAGAACATTTTGTTGTAACACAAAATGACACCCCTTTCCGTACCTCTCTCTCCCCTCCCAAACTAAGAAAGTTTGAATCTCACTCAGTTGTCCCTCTTGACATATTGATGTTGCAGCTAGTTGCTAACTTTGCCTATTTGCTGTTTGGATTGCTGCCATTTCTAGCATACAGTGTTTTTTAGAGCATTTTTGCTCAAAACAGCTGCCTGTTGCAGCAGGAAAGGAGGATGATGAGACATGTGAGAATGAACCAAAACAGTTAAATTGCAGGCTATAAAGCCAAATCAATGAGCTGAAAGAGGCTAAAACGCTCAATAGAGCTGAGCAGTACTATGGACAAGAGTCATTTGATCCATCCTTAATATAAAAATATTAATCAGTGCAGCTTAAACTATTTTTTATGTAGGGTTCTTTACTATAGACCTCAGTACACAGAGACACTTGAATACGTCAAAATAATGTTTTACCACCAATCTCATTTTATGTGCCCTCTGCTGCTCCTCATATTGAAAAATGAACACAATTTATTGAGTAGTACATCATAATGAGCAGAGACGAATTGCGGGTCAAACCTCTGGGTACAAATGAATGCCTTGGAGTAATCTGAGGTTTGGGGAGAGCTGTTACTGTCCAAAACCAAGAGGAGGCCATGTGGAAAGGCCAGGACAGGACTAAGCTGCAACAGTCACAGCGACTAAGAGAGGAAGGTTAGCCGGCTGGAAGGAGTACAAGGAACAGGCTGAAATAATCAGGCCACAATGACAAATGAGCCCGGGGAGGCAGGGAGGAGAGAGGGAAATAGAGGGACAGAGGAAGAGGATAGTTTTGAGGAAAAAGCCAGAGAAAAACAAGAGCTTGTGATTCTCTTGGCTATAGTTGGTCTGCAAAGTTTCAATGGCCTATATAAAGTTGATGATAGAGATGGGCTGGCTGGAACTGGCTGCATGACTCAATCACAAGACACTGGCATTCTCCTCTGAGGATTCCTCCAACAATGGTGTGAGTGAGCACTGCCTCTCCTCTCAGTGGCCTTCAGCCAGTCGCATTAAGTCACTCCACCTACCTCCACTGTCCTGCTTTCGCAAGGTGCAATTTGAAAGCCGTGTCCCACAAAAAGTTCTTCTTTAAGGGCAGTTTCAGTAGAAGTTTTAAGTCCTTCAGGGCTGCAAGTCCAAGGCTATAATCAGCGGATGCTATATTAGAGAAACAGACTCCTGTGCTGTTGGGAATGATCCCATATTTTGTCTTTTATGAGGATGATTTAAGGCTAATCCCCCTTGCAAGGCTTGTTATAACTGATGACTTGGGGTGTAGAGGCTAATTTGTTCCACAGTCTCCCACGGCCTTGTTCCATCCAGGCCTGAAATCAATATTCCTAATGGAGGCTGAACAGGACACAGCACATCCATCCTCACCACTCCTCTTGTGCGCTTTCTGACTGTGGTTAAGGGATGGACAGTAAGAGGAACCATCCACAGCTCCTCCAGATGACTCACCCGTTTTTTGTTTTAAAATCTTTAAAATCGTTAAAGATGACTTCCAGGGATTGTGTTTAAAGGTCTGACTCTTTGACGACAGTCGCTGCGACAACCCTAGCTACCCTCGCTGCTCTCTGACTCAGTTTTCAACAGCGTAGTGGCAGCGTCCATTTGGTAATGATTCACTGCTGCGTGTCTGGGCCCTTGGGGAGAACGGGTGATGCTGTTTGAGAGTGATGTGTTGTGATATAACGCTGAAGGCAAAACCTTGCTTTTATAATGATGTACTATACTCCGTAGGCCAGGGGATCCAATTCTTTGCTACACCCTAATGCTGGTTACTCTCTGCTTCTGGATGGGGAGAAGTGACCCTTTGGGGTTTCAAACATATGTGAGGGAAAGAAGAAGTCAGCGTCTTCTCATGTGTCACAAATCTTTACAAGGATTTGTGTGGATTTGGTATATGCAGTAGATGATAGTCAATTTTTCCTCCTCCAAGGTAATCCATTCAGCGTAGCCTCGACTCCTACACATCATATCTATGCAGCGAGGGAATGGTCGCAGCAATTACTGTGGGCTGCAAACTTGACATCCGCCCAGCTTAAGGCAGCCTTCACCCAGCTGATGGGATTCAATGTGGGCTTTCACAAGGTTTCTTCCTAATGAATTTCCTCTGAAGCTAAGGACAGAGCTGTTCATAAGCACAGCAGAATTCAGGATGTCTCAATGAAAGCAAAACCCGCTTCGAGAGTGAAAGTGCGTCTGTGTGTGTAGGTAAGAGATGGAGGAAAACCTTACAAATCCTCCTAGACTGCTTGTCTCATTTTTTGACAAAGCAAATCAATGCCAAATACTTTCTTTGCGCTGTCTTGTGTACCCCTCCTCTCTACTTCCTGCCCCTCTCTGTGATTGCAGGAATCATTAATTCCTCTGACAGCTGTTTGGTGTGTTTTCCCACATTCTCTCTGACTCCTGACTGAGTCTTTGGCTCCCTCCTGGCACCGTATCAATAGAAACACTCCTATGAAGCTTGATCAAAGCTGGCGTTTCTCGTGAGTTGCATCTTTTTTGTTTGCTTTTGAGAATAGGCAGTTCCCCAATTCCCCAGCTGCTCTATCGCACATCCATTAATGATGTACCGAAGTGCCCAAATGCCAAGCGCCAGAAATCGTAATGCTCTGTTTGACAAGCCTATGGATACTGGCAACTGTCTGATCTACAGGGAATTGGTTAAACAGCATACGCACACAGTGAACCAATTAGGCTGCTAGTTGTTATACAGTAAAGGAGACGATGAGAAGATGAAGCAGAGTTCTCATCAGTCTTATCTCATTACCTGCCTGGCTGAGATGCTGTCTCAAGCAGCAGCTAAATGAAGCAGACAGTTTATGCAATGCGTACAGGTGCAACGCATAACAATGCTGTCACACACAGATGCTCACAAAACGTCTGCATAAACTGGAGCAGTAATAACAAACTTACCATAGACTCCAGATATAAATTGATTTCCTTTATGTCTTGCTGTGTTCTCCTCTGTCCAGTGTGAGGAGAAAAATCAAAACTTTCCTTGAATTATACAGTTTTGTGCACTGAGAAATTCCAACACAGGAGGGCTTTTAGTCCCTGAAGATGATCCTTAGCAAAGTCTAATGTGAATCCAGTCATTTGATGTGGATGGAACCAATCCATGGTGTGTTTTTTGGTCAGCTTCTGACTGTAAGTTTAGACAATGGGTCTCATTCAGTCATATTTACGCAGAGATTTTTGCACACAAAATGAGTGCACACGCAAAATTACCGTCAGATTCATGACACGCGTGCACCAGTCAATTTTATTCATACCGCTGTGTGTATGTCAGTGAATCAGAATCATTCTAAATTGACATGTACGTGCCTGCTATTGATTATCATACATAATCATACATGCCCCCATTACTCTATATAAGGAAAGCTCTGTTGGAGCGGTGCAGCAGTGGAGAGAGCTGTCACTCATTGCAAAGAGAAAGTAGAAGCCAGAAAAGGCAGATTTGGCTGGTAAACATGTCATTGGCACGACCGTTTGGAGCCCGATTGTGAATCCTGTATACATCCTACATACCTGTTGCACCACTACCACGCAGTATGTCCATAACAAAAGAAAAAATTGGTTAATGTTTAGATTTGTGGAATTGATCTAAATAAATCCCTGCTGCTGTGCCAGGTGTGCATTGTTTCGTCTCAGTCCACAACAGGTTGTAAAGTAATGAAAGCAGAGCGTCCCTCCCTGTTCCACTACTGAACTGTCAGACTGTGAGGACACTGAACAGGCTGCTGGGTAATCAGCTGCATATATCAAATCTGATGGGGAAATTAATTGCTGTCACATTCCAATATGGAAATTCCGATATATGAGCTATTGTCATCTAAAAGTGGGAATGATTTATGGATTACAACATCCTAGCTATTAATTGTATAATTAGAAAATAAATTATGTATGATTAACAGTTTCACACCTTTAAATGTTGTTTATTTATACCTGTTTATTTTTTAAATAATTGTGGTTTAATATACTGTTTACATTGAATAAATATTGACTATATTGCTTTTGAAGACCGTGGGACGTTTATAATTTGTGTGTACGCAGGGTCTAAGGTAGTTCTAAATTTATTTGCAGAGTAAGACTAATTCAGTTAAGAACATATTGATGAATCCTGGATCTGTGCTTAAAACCTTCGTACACACAGTTTTAAGCACAGATTTGTGCATACACACTGTTTGTGAATGAGGCCCAATGAGAGTACAAGTATTCTTGAAACATATTTTGCCTCTCTCTGGTGGCTTTGCATAGGACCCGTCTGGTGATGCTAACATTTCAACACATCAACACAGCTGCCCAAGTTCAGGGTCTGTGCATGCTACGTCAACAGACTCGTATAGTAACAGCTGCATTCAGACACTATCACACAGCTGGCTTCATGAGCCAACTCTCCCTTGTCGCAGTCTCATGGCAATGGAAACAGCCTGGTGAGGACGACGTGCCTTTGCCTCGTGCACTCCTCACTATGACGCTTTATTTGTCTTGTAGATTTGACAGCTCCCGTATGCTTTTCAACAGGGCCAGTCAAATACAAGCAGGCAAGCTCTGAGCAAGATGAGAGACAAAGCTGCTGTCTAAAGACCCATTCAATTCCTCAATGATAACTGCACCAAAAACTTTCAACTCTTGGGGACCCATTAGGATACATTGTTATTCAAGCATTTGCACCATTAAGCTTTTATTTATAGATACGGGGTGCAAACAAAGGCATCTTCTTTAAAGGGGTCAGTTCACCAAAATTATAAAAACGTATTACCTCACTTACCTTGCCAATACTGACCTTATTGAATCTTCATTACATATAGTTTCTTTGTCAATTTCAGTATAAAAATAAATGTCTATAGATGTCAATGAGCCTCAAAATTACAAAGTCCAAAGGTAATAGTTCCATGAAAAAGTATGTGGATCACATCTAGAGTAAGACCAACTGCTGAGTATGGGACATTACAACTTTGGTATGAGGGAAGCTGGCTGAGCTCATGTTTTCCACAGTATGTTCTTCCTGTGAGATTGACAGGCCATTTTTGGAGCATTTCTGTGCAGCCTACTTAGAAAGCAGAGAAAAGAGGTGTGAAGTGCGAAACTTCTCATTCCCACATAGCTGAAAAGATACAGTTTAGCGTCTTTGTCGCTAATGGGCATTTGAAATAGTGCTGGATGCAGAGCAGGAGAGAGCAGAGCAGCACAGCACATGGAAAACTAGAACACAGAAGGCTTTGGCAGCAATACACTCCTGCAGGGAATTATACTATAAAAAATACACAGGCATACTACTGTACGCTCATTAAAATGCCTTCGGTTTGTTCTAGTAGAGTGGCTTCTCTAGCAGGCAAAAATATCCTGTAGATTAAACTTAAATCATTCACAACTTGGTGAGGGAACGGGCCCAGGACACAACTTTTCTTGGTTTATCTACTCACTAACTACACAATCCATCATGGTATGAGTGAAAAACAAAATATTCTGGCGGCGATTGCTCAGATAAGATAGGCACGTGTGATATCATTCTACCAATTGCAGAGGAGTAAAGTGCTTTGTGTAATATGCCGTGAATGCCGTGCCAGGTCCCCAATTACATTTAGAAATGTGTCCCGCTCGGAGATGAGCGTTGAATAATGAAAGCAGCCTCCATTCACCCACATATCAGACTCCAGGGAAGAGTAAGGTCATTTCAAACCACAGTAATTATCAAATGTGTGCTTCATGGGCTCAGAGTCAAAATCCCAAAATATCTCTTGTGTAAATTGTTTCATAAGTTAATACTTGAGAAAATTCTGTTTGAGCCTTAATGAAACTAACAAAACTTTCTTTTTCCTCCACTCAGCGCCAAATGTAGAAAATAAAGTGCATGCAACACAAGGAACATAATATTCACTAAGAGGACATCTATTTTAAGGTTGAGAGTGATGCATGCACTTCTCCAATGAGAATCTCTTTTGGGTAAATATACGAAATGCACAAAACAGACAAATCAGGCGACCGACACAGGCAGAGCAGACCACATTGAAAGTGTAAAAACATAAGATAGTCACCAGAGATTTACTAAAAAAACATGTTCAATTTCCTGTAGGATCTCAAGCTCTCTAAAGACGTTTCGGACCTCATCTCTCTCTATGCACTGCTGTTTGTTCATGTACTTCATGGCGTACATCTTCTCCGTGTCCCTCTTTTGTACAATGCATACCTGCAGCGAGCAAGGATAGAGAGAAAAGAGGGAAGGGAGAGAGAGAGAAATGGGGGTAAAATCAGAAGAAACAAATCAATAAATGTAAGCACATTAGCATGAGATAAATATGTATATAGACAGTTTGTATATAAAATGTGCATGTGAATTTATAAAATAAATTAACATGCTTCATGAACACACACATTCAGATCTAATTGTAGAAATATCTTGGCAGGGTAAAAACTAAGCTAAGGTGACTAAGCCAAGTTTCAGCTCCACAAATGCGGCCTTGCTGTTATGCAAATCAAATATGTTTTCAAAATAGCCCACAGCATCTTTCAGCTGTTGATTAATGCAGTTGCTGGGATGGATACCCGTATACCGATGCATAAAGTGCCGACACGCTGAGCGACTCTAATGAACGTCATTTTCAAACACAGAAGTTTGTGGCAGAAACCACTTCCAAACAAATCACCTCATTATTCGTTCGTTTATTTATTTATTTCGTACGAGTTTTTTGTGGTTTTTTGCCAGGAAGTGGCTGCGGAAGGTCAGGAGTAGGACGGGGAGGTCAGAGTCATTACAGTAACATTACTCTCAAACCGCAGTCATTAAACAGATCATGGACCTGCTGGAAACCCTGCCTGGCAGACAAACAAGGAATTAAACTCCTGAGGCTGCTTGTTTATCTTCACTCATTCAGATACTCATTGTTCATTGTTTAATTAATGGACGGTGAGCTGAAGTGAAGATAGTTACAGGATAGGTTTGAATTTGATTCCCATCTATCTTGATACAAGGCTTACATGCTATATGCACACTATGTACTATATGTATGAGTTACTGGTCACTGTAATAATTCCCTTGTTCACACTGCCTCAATAGCAAATAAGCAGCAAATAAGTCTCTTAACACATGACACACATATGAATGCATTTAGACACATTTAGAGAAAATCTGAACCTATCCTTTAATGTGGTTTTACAGCAGCCTTCAAAGGGTGGTAATATGCGAGTGTTGAGCGGGGATGCCACCAATCCTCGCCATTGTCAGTAAAATGCTTAAGTGGGCCAGAAGGAAAACACACATTTACATGAGCTTCAATTGCAAATTGACTAAAAGGATGCACAAAAAATCTTAGCCTTTATTTCTTTAACAGGATTTCTCTAATATCTTGTAAACAAGAACTCTCGTGTCTTTAATCAGGGAAAGAAAGAATTAAGACAAATCTGGTGAACTCAGCTAGATTTCTGATAAAGACAGCTGATTTCTGGGTCATGTATATGTTTATCTGGGTTTTTATAAGAGTGCATGTGCATGACAAAGACTTGAGATGGGAAAGGCATCACTTTGGCAGCAGGAAATATTACTCATCCCGGTAATGCACTTAAAATATGCCAGCCTTGCTTCAAAGCTTAGATAGGGGGTCGGGGTTGAAATCTGATTACCAACCACCTGCGTGTAAACACCCTCCCTGATCTCCTTCCTTAACTTGATTTCTCTCAATAACCTGGTTTCTTGTGTGCATGTGATCATAATGAGTATGAAATCCGTGTAAAAAGACAGAAAACTCACTGTAATTCACTGTCAAAGTGCTTCAGGAACAAAAGCTAAGCAGCTGTTTTGGCCCTAGAAAAAAAGGGGTCCCACAACGGCCCTATTGCAGCACTTGACCATCCTGTGAAGCTTTAAAAGCTAAACAGCCCCCTGTTGTTCCTGTTCTAGTCAGAAGGCCTTAGCTGGATTGAATTGTCCACTAAGGCACAGGTCTACTCATTACACTGTGAGCCAGACAGATGGCTGTTGCACAGCATTCTGGCCCAGATGCCAGCAAAGAAAACAGACTGCAAAAAACATTCATCTCAGCTTCAATCACTTTAAGCATTTGTTCAGTCTTTAAGTCTTACAAAAGAGAGAAAAAAAAATCCCAACGGGGAATGTATACCTCCCTTGTTTGCAGTGCAGATAGATGCAGAGGCATAGTTCAACGTTGCTCATAAATATTGTGATACCATCTTGAAATGAGTTGCTTCGAAAAACAGTTGTCAGCCACATTCAAGTTACCTCTGAACTGTAGACAAATACTAAAGATATAGAGAAAAACTTCTGTAACATGGCACTGGAGGATATTTTTCACTTGATTGAATGGGGAAAAAAAAGATTTGAAGACTGAACACCAAACCTAATGAGGTGTTAAAATGGACATTATCTATATGGTGACAGAGGGAAATCTGTGGCTGTGTAAAACACCATCTATTTAATTATGCTCATGGTTTCCCCTCAAGCACAGATCTCAAACGAGTGCCAGGTCTGACTCGGCTGTCTCTCCTGTTTGCTCCGTCTGGATCTCCGAGCTCAGATTTTCCCTACTTCTGTCACGTTCATTAGTTCATCACAGCTGAAATTCATCAGACCTGTTCCTCCTCATTCATTAAGTGTCAGATTATACTGAGGAAGAGAAAGTCTATCAGCAGCCTACACTGACTGTTTGCTAAATCCTGCCTCCCTTGGTTACTGTTGCTATGTCTGTCCCTTTTCATGCTCAGCAGATATGCAATTTACAATGATAACACTGTCAGGTCTTCTCCAAATTCTTAGTAATTTTTGAAAGAATGGGTTGTTGATTTCAGACAGAGGTAGACAAAGCAGGCTCCTCGTGTCTAGCCGACGACTGTTGATTTTGCTGATTGAGATGACAACTGTCACTGGTAGATTTCGGTACATGTTAATTGAGTTGGTTGAAAACGCTGTCACCGCCTGACCTTTCTAACATAACAACAGAAAAGGATTTGAGGATGAGGATGAACTAATGTTTGGCAAATGTAACTCCATCTCATGTAACATTAGCTGAGGCTTCTGAGTTACCTCAAAACCAGTAAAGAGCAGGATAGAATGGTTAATGTTACCCTTAGCCCCATTTGTGAACTTGTCAATAATAGCAATAACAATAATAATAATAGCACTCTGTCAATAACGAACTTCAGCACTATTTCTGACGTCTCAAATGGCGCTAACATTACCTTGAACTCTGATAGCATCCATGACCTGCTTCCACACAGGGAAATACTACACAGTGGATGTGCTTGTCATAAAAACAGCTTTTTTTTTTACCTGTAACCCCACAAACTGATGTAGTTAGTGCTGCTTGGACTTGGAGCTACTGCTGGAGGTGGTAACCTAGTTAGCTGGACATGCTAACGATTGCAGCTCACACGTACAATCCATTCTGACACTTTTGCTTTTGTGCATTTACAGTTGCTAAGCTATGATTGGACAATTGATTCTCATGTAACATGTTGATCAGATTTCAGATAAATATTGATAAACCTGGGCAAGTATTGTTATCAATATTATTGTCAGTATCTGCCACTGCAGACTTTTAGTGTCTCATGGTTGAAATACTGATACTGACTATCCTTATCCCTATAAAGAAATATATGATTATGGGGGAAAAGTTAAACTTACATGTTCAACACAAACATTTTTTAGTATAATTAAATTACAAAAACTCCCATTAGATTTCAAGACTCCCCACCAGTTCAACCATACCCCCTACTTCCTTTTTAGACTTTCTTTTTTAGCCCTCAGCATGATAACATGCAGCTCCAGGCCCTCCCTTATCCCAGCTCCCTCGTTGAGCTCAACACAGACCCAGTTTCTCTTTGCTCTCAGCGAGGCCAGTCTGTACCATCTGCACTGTGCTAGAAGGTAGTCTAAATAAAGTCCCTTAAATCTCGCAAACAAGAATCCAAAAGGTCCTTTACTCATCCCCATCCTTCTTTCATTGTTAAAACAAATAGGGCTTCTTCCACATGCACCTTAACCTATTTATGTTCAAGCAATTTTCCATGTCAGCATCATGAGGGAACTGGAACCCCAGTCAATTTTTAGAGACACTGACATTTCACTGGCTCAGGACACATTTTGGATAATCTCTTTAAGGCACTGTTGAGAGCATAAGCAGTAACATTCTTGGGTAAAGCCTTCCAAAGGTTACATAACTAACCAAAAAGTACATTTTCTGTGTAGTATGAGGCCTGTGAGTGACCGATGAAAACCAACATCTTATCTGGAAAATGATGGCTGCATGTGTAGTACATCACTCAGTGGATATGCCATTTATTTCTTATTATTGGTACAGAACACTATTTTCTCAGAGATGTAATCTGGTAAGTTGGACGCACCACGGAGGAGAGTGTTTTTAAAAAATGGTCCTGCTCACAACCCCATAAATATGTGACCATAATGCAACTTTGTAATGAATGTTCACTGGTGGATTATCCATTTCAAGTAAGCTTCAAGTCACAGCAAGATGAAATGAATGGAAACCATTACTGAGCATAAAGTAAGAAATTAATCTAAAATCATACAGCATAATTTAGAAAATGTTAATAATAATGTAAAATGCATATGCATGTTCTCAGTTTTAAGCATGATTCATAAGGCATCATCTTTCAGCTTCCATTTTTTTTATTCTTTGAATTTTTCATTACGCTTCATTCAAATGCAGGGGTGTGCACTAAATGGGAGCGTAGTAGCACAAGCGTCTGCCCCTTTGCCCTTTTTGCCTCTCTGGACCAAATATGAAATAACTATTACACTTATTATTGCTATTACCCCTGCTATTCTGCTGCTGCTATTCTTGTGATTAATATTGCAAGAAAGCCCACCAAGCTCCCTTTCAATGAGCAATGATGTCATCATCTTTACTGTCAGCATTCATTTCTTTTGAAGATTAAATTGAGAAGAAAATCTACATCTCTTTTTCTTCTATGTTTGTAAATGAACATTATGTTAATTCTTTACCTTTATGTAGGTGATTTGCTCAGCAGTTATTACATACTTGCCTGAAACTATGAGCTTTAAACTGGTTCTCATTAATCAGTTAGTTGGTGCAGAGTGCATCACATAAGGGCTTGAACCCCTGTGAAGTGTCTTTTAAATTTCCTTTGAGGTATTCCTGCCCAAGTAGGGTCACTGTGTATTACTGACTTAATCATTTTGTATTAGATATCTTGGGGCTCATTGTTGCTTTGCACTATAAAAGGCTAAATGTGACTGGGGTTACACAAGAAAAATATAGTTTTATAGATGAAGCATTGTTGCGCATTGCTTGCAGTACTTAAGAGCTGACAGACAGAGAGAGAAATACTTGAGGCCCCTTTTTCAAAGCTGATTTCAAACCAGCAACCAGCAGGTGAATCAGTATCAAATATCAAGTTGTTCTGTTTTGAATTAAGCTACTTGTCCCTGGTCAAATGTTCCTTAGTGAAATTCATCTCTGTAAGTTAAAGTTTTCATTGTCTTTAAACATTAATTTGGAATGGATTCATGTTTTCCTGATCAGATGTCTCTCTGTGTTGCTGACCATATTATTCTGTGTTATGTTGTTATTTCTTATGAGCACAGAATATGGCATCACATACAGTACAGCTATTTTTAGATCCTCTTTATTAATTGTGGGCAGCTGTGTAAAATGTAAAACCCAGCGTTTCTCAACCAATCAGATATCACACTGTCAGTCATCTCAGAGTAGCCCCGTCTTATCTGGAATCCTCAGGAGCCGGTCAGCGGAGTGAAATGATGACTTTTAAAAAGGATTTATTCATATATTCATAGAGCATATTAGCAATTCAATGCATTAGACCAGTTTAGTATGGAGCAGGAAAAAGTAACAATTTTGAGGCGAGAGGTGTCAGACTGAATGTTTTGCAATCTATTTGCATATGAATGGAGATATTTTCACCTGATTGAAATCAGTTGAGAAGGAAGATTCTGGCGATCCCTGTGACGTGCAGTTTCAGAACTGAGGCAACGACAGAGTGATAGCTTCTGAGACCAATTCTCTCTGAGCAGTAATAGACACTAAAGTGTCCCTAATTAATTCTGTAACACTATTGCCAAAATGCTAATGGTCAGCATGAGCCAACCGTTTATTACACTGCTGGCTAGGTTTTCATTGTTAAATTCTAATTTAGGAGCACCTGTTATTCAGATTCTTTTTGAATTATTTGTCAGTAATAAAGGTCACTCTGTTTTCGAAGAGGCAGGGTGGAAGCTAGGGGCGAGTCCCGAGAGCGGTGCCAAATCTCTCCACTGGCTGGCTGACGCCATGTGCTGCATCTGGAAGAAGAGCTGGCTAATAATTTGGCACATTCACCAGACCAGGCTCTTCATTTCCTTACCTCAAGCCAGCACCAGTTTCCAACAAAGGGAACTCATTGTGCTGTCCACTGGACAACTTAAAGGAAAAGGCAGACAATATTCTTTATTTTAGCCATGTAAAAACAAACAATCTAAGCACTATCCAAGCCCACTGGTTCCTATATAATAATGTCTTAAAACTGCTGGGAAGTTTTTATGGGGGTGTGAGGTCAGGCACTGATTTGTCTCAGTAGTGAGAATTTCACAGTGTCAGGAGAGAATATTTGGGATTAACTCAGAATGAACTGCAGTGCTCATGTTTGTAATGAAGGAATATGTCATCCATTGCAACAGTGTGGCTCACTGATGTGCTTTCAATAGTTTTTGGACAATAATGGAGCTCCATGGCACAGAGGAATAAGCTCTGTCAGGCTTAGGATACAGACAATACTTGTTAAAAGGAGCAATTCATTGCTGTTTTTAGTCTTTTCAGGGGATTTGTTGACAATGAGAAAAACATAGAATATCTACAGACATTTAAAGGTGCTTTCACTTGTATTCACTTGCTTACCATGACCTTTTGAAAACAGTAATGTATGGGGAGGGGTAGGGACCTCGTTTGAGGAGGAGGAACAGTGAATGTGTTTTGACCGGCTGTATTTACATACAGCATGCGAATAAAACTTGCTGTTATGGTTTAGGTGACAATGCATTCAGCACTCCCATACAGGGAACTTGAATGGTGTTGTGGTTAATGAGCAAATACAATTGAAGGGGAAAACAGGCCATTCATATGGGCTGTGTCCAGGGTTTATACTTGGCTCCAGATTCCAGATTTGTCTCCAAGCAGTGGGAGGGACGACAGCACTGGCCCGAGGTGAGATGCTGTCAAAACGTTGGCTGTAATCTCTGACCACCAGCTGCACATAGCACCTGTTTATCTCCCCTAAAGAGAGCTTTTTAGAGGTAGTCAGACACACACACACACATACACACACACACGCATACACAAACGGAGTAAACATAAAGGCTAGACCCATCGATTTCTCTCTGGACAGTTTAAGAAATGTGGAGTCACTTGATGTGGAGGAATTCAAAGCCAAGGACAAGGCACGTGAGGGAACGCTACAGATGGGAGCACCTGTCTGTCTCATCAGTATCCTCAAAGGCAGGCGCCCAAAGAAATCCTCCTTTGCATCACAACAGCTCCGTTGCTCAGTTTTAATAGTTTTGAGCTCTGGAGCATGAAACTAACTTTGTTTTTCTGCAGCACAATCATTATTTAATCAGTGCTAAGAAAGGAGAACAGCACTAATAACGAGGAGCTCAGCGGGCTGTTTCCTGGAGTTAATCTCCACAGAGTCAGCCAGGGGCACCTGGCAGGCAGAGAAACACGTTCCTGCTATTGAACAACATGTTAAAACTGCCACAATTCTAAATAAAACCACAACAGTTATATACCTACATTTTCTGAAAACTTTTGAGGATCCTTAATGAGGCAATACGAGCAGCAATTACAGAATAACAATAGTGGGTCCTCCATGCCTTGTAATGGGAACAGCTACTTGTAAACTCGCGTTTAAAAGCAACAGAAACCCATTAAAAAAAAAAAAAGCAACAGTGACTCATTAATAATTCAGTATATTCAACGGACCATCAGAGACTGCACAACAAACCATGCAGACTGCATACAGCCTACTGACAGAGTAAAGATTATTCAAAGATGCTGTAATTGATGCTTAATTGTTGCAAAAAGGGGGGGTGGTGATACAGTATATGGGCTTTATTACAGTGTCAGAAATCTGAAACGTATATGAAACCAACATAAATATATAATTCAATCTAAGATCTCAAACAAAAACATGTTTCTTCTTCCTGAATATTCTTGAAAAATCCCTCTGAGACTCAGTGTGACCCATCTACTGCAGATCATGAGACTAATTATATATTTCACCGAGATGCTCCATCCAGCTCTGACTTCAGCCTTTTTACCCCGTT
This sequence comes from Thunnus maccoyii, assembly GCF_910596095.1. Taxonomy (NCBI): domain Eukaryota; kingdom Metazoa; phylum Chordata; class Actinopteri; order Scombriformes; family Scombridae; genus Thunnus; species Thunnus maccoyii. Next base: position 25,665,478 of record NC_056546.1, on the reverse strand, counting down.
GCTAGATGGATGGATGATGTTAATTTGGGAGGTTATTGGATTATGAACCCACAGGGCATTAGAGGACTCACCCTTTAAATTTAAAAAAAAAAATCATCTTCTTGACTAGAAAGAATCATATTTTATGTGGTGGGGGAAATGTGGTGTGTTAAAGAATACCACTTTCAAAACACCAGACCATTAGGACATGCAGGTAATTCCTTTGCCTAACTTAATTAAACCCCATAGATGCTTTCTCATTCAATTTCATTAAAACTTAATTTGGTCTTGGGGCGCCAGTAGTCCTAAAACAAAAATAGTTCTAATATTAAAAATCCAAGTTCAAGATGAACAGCCCCTTAAATACCACTTTTATTAACTGAGGGATCCCTGACAATTGAGTATTATGCTGCCAGAGTTATGAAAGAAGACTGGAGTATTAAGACTGACAGACCTACAGGCAACGGCCTCGAACTATGCTCAAAATAGGAAACCAGGAAGTTCATTACTATCCTTTAATAATGTGTTTCATCCATCATGGCAAAGGTATTAAATCCTAATACTACGACCTCACTCGTGGCTTTTACAACATATATTCCAGCCATTTATCTCACAGTTAGGCTGAACAATGAGCTAACAGATCAGAGTGCAGCATCTTGCTCAAGGACACTTTGATATGATGCAGAGTAGCGATTCAAGCTAACGGCTGTGGTTGTAAACCTTGGCTCCAGGACCCTTGGGGGCTCATAGTGATTTTAGAAGCATTACAAGATGATTTCTGTCATGTAATAACAGAGCTGGGTGACATTAATAAATTATTGCTACACCAGAGTACAGTTTGTATGGTTTTGGATTGTTGTATTATCATGATATCTTTAATGATAAAGTTGCATTGAAGCTTAGTGAAAACCAAGCTTATCTGATTAGCTTACCTGCCTCTTAGCTGTTTGGTTCTCATGTTGGCATCACTCATGTTTTACTATCTCAAAAGTTTTCTTGAGTGTAAATATTTTCTGAAAGTGCCTTCAGCCATATCCAAAATCAACTCATGAGTGAATACAATACTGGTTCCATGTGCTTGCAATATTTCTAACAAGTTAAACTGAAAACAAATAATAAGGCAGAAATATGCAAGAACCATTTTTAAGTGTTACCATTTATTGTTATTTTTTTCTTGTAACTGACAGAGCAAAATGCAAATAGACTCTCTCTCTTTCAAACTAACAAATTAATCTAAGCAGATACTCATCTGCAATAAATGAAACTGAAATTCAAGAGAACAATGTGCTCACTAAGATGAAGAAATTCCAATTTTCAAGGTAAATGTGATAGTGTTGCAGATCAGTTGCACTACACTAAATGAGCTGATACACAGAGGTAGCATCACATCTGCATACGCGACATCAAGTGAGGAGAGGGCACATCCACTCCAGATGAAATTGTTTCAGTTGTTTTGTTGTTTTGAGAGTTGCAGTCTTTCCATCTTAAATGGCAGGATACTTTTAATGTAACATAAGGTACAACTTAGTCACACTCATAAGGTACAATTAGTCTCATTCATTTAATTAATTCAATGTAAACAAAATTATAAGTAGTTATCTACTGATATACAGAGTAGAGTAGAGCTAGATCAACCAGCCCAAAATCTCCCATAGCTGTTCAATTGGGTTTAGATCTGGTGATTGTTGAGGCCATAACATATGCTTCATGTACCTCATCATTTATTCACTAAGTTTGTTAGCATTGCACTTTGTCACCTTTTGCATTGCATTTCGCTCATTTTTGTTACATGTAAAATTGGTGCAGTGATTGTCTGCCTTAAAACAATCCTCATTCCAAAGTCATAGATTATGCACCTGTGTATTTACAGTACCACAACTTCATTGGTCACAATTAGACAATGACTGTGAGACTAAAAGGTTGACACAAGGTCCTGGGACGGACTCTCTTACCACTCGGCCACCTTCATGCATTATCAGGTACTATGTGGATATCATATCTCTGGGAATCATGGTCCTACAGGGTAGGCTGACCTGAAGTCTCTCTCTCTCTGTCCTTGCGTGCCGGGTCTGTAGGTGAATCTCAGTAAATAAAAATAAAGCCCAAATTCCCAGTCTGCTGCTCTAAATTTTTTATAAGTTCAAAACAAGTGATCTGCTGCACCCCAGACCTCTGCCTCAGCATCCAGCTCTTCTCCGTCTACCCAGACCTCCCTCTGGTTAATCTCAATTCTATGCACTCCTTGAACACGTGCACTTATTAAATGCTTATTAGCAGAACAAATCACTCAGCCACAAAAAAAAGCTCTTTCATGTCGCGCTTCAAAGCGAGGCGTCACTGTTAAATCCCAGGGTTGGCCGCGTGTTGTTTACCTTTACAATCCGCCTTCTTCTTCCTCCTCGCTCCCTCCACTGTTCTGCTATAGTTAGCAGTCCTATCAATTGTTGTCAGAAGGTCTAAAGCTCCTGGGACAACAAGGCTTGCAGAGAAGAGAAAAGGGTAGGGTGTTAAATTTAGTGGACTTAGCCAGGAAGCTGCAGATTTTCTGTTTTCTAGGTCAGGTAAGTGCCAAGTCGGCCAGAAGCCTCTGACTGAGACACATGGTGAAACACGAACAGATAGAAAACCAGAGGGGAGGGAGGGGAAGAGACCAGCTTGTGTCTCTCCTCTTAAGTTCAGCGGAAATGTACTATACATTAAGTGCTGACATCCATCATTCTCTCAAGCCCCTTTCACACATGCACTGCAACCAAGTTATCCGAACATTACCTGAAGGAGCTGTAATGTGTGAACGCAAATGTCCGAATCAGTCGGACCGGACATTAAATGGACTTTACCCTGCCAGCTCCCTAGTACAAAGTCTGTGTAATGTCCGACTGAGTCCATGTGTGAATACAGCAGGTCGTTTTCTGTAGAATTCACAGTGAGTGAGTGGGCGTGTTGATGACGTTTCTATCATGTGGCTGGTGCTGGATAAATGCAGCAGGCCAGCTAAGCTGCATTGTTTTGACTGGGCCTGAACGCTCCGCTGTGAAGCTAGTGCTAATGGGAGAGAGGACTTCCTGTGATTTCTTGTAAAATAAAAGCCGTTTTATTCCGGGTGAAAAACTTAAAAACACAGAATCACAACTGCAGTGTACTTTTTGCGTCATGCCCTGCCTTCTGCACGCTCTACCAAGGTCCAGACATTGTCCAGAGTTCATATGAGAAAACGGCTTCAGATTAGGTTTCAGCTTTTGTTCGTTGCTGGGACAATGGGTTCAACATCATCTTCCTCATCGTCTGCGAGCAGTGATTGGAAAAGAGTTGTGTAAGGACAAGATAAGCTGAAAACATGCAGGCACGCACACTCGCTCGCACACACACATAAACACTCTTGCCAACATTGCAATTGGGCAAGAGTGCTTTGGGAGAGGCAAGCGGGGCAAACGCACTTTCAGGGTCTGATGAACATGTCATCCAGGGAGAAGAAGGAATACTTTGCTGTTTCATTTGGTTCATTCCACTGGATGTCTTCTGCTCCACAGCTGCTGCTGTCAGCCTGCAGGAAATGAAAGTGTTTACTGAACTTGGCCATCCATTTGCACAGCTCCAGGATGCACTATTACGGCAGGCATGACCATTAATAAGCACAGTCATGGATCAGACTTCTCTTGAGACTGACTTGGGCAAAGTGAAGCTCTGTAGTATAAAAGTAAAAAGGGAGGTGTTCTCTCCATTTGAGAATCAACTCAAATACATTACAACATCACATTGTATGCTGACACACATGAGAACTTCATACACACACTCTGTATACACAAACACACACATTCCTCTGACAGCCTGAGTGAACTTCAATCTTTGAAGCGGTGTCCTCTGGAAATCACTGAAAATTACACAGGGACTTGTTGTCAGCAAGGGAAGAGCCAGAACAGTCTGAGCAATGACTCCTTGTTTGAACTAAACAACAATAAATATATATGGTAGGGACACACCAATCCGATTGGTTGAAAATCGGATTGGTTGAAAAAATAACCGGCCAATGCCAAACATTCTCTGCTCCAGCTTGGAGTTTGGAGTATTGTTGTTTTTTCATTCTTCTTCTATGACAGCTGAGCATCTTTGGGTTTTGGACTGTGGGTCAGACATAACAAGACATTCAAACATGTCATGTTAGACTTCTTTTATGAGAAACTGTCATTTTTCACCATTGTCACACATTTTAAAGACCAAAACAAAAACAACTCAGGGTATCAGCCAATAAATACTGAGTACAGATCAGATACCAGTACGAACTAACTGCATTGACCAAAGTGGGATATTTTTTTTCTATGTAAGGTAACATGAGTCAAGAGAATGCTGTGACTAGGGCTGCAATCTGCAAGCCCTGCCAATCTGTGAATAATTTTTTCAATTTATTGTTTTGTCAATAAAATATCTAGAATATAATTAACCCACAAATTTTCAGTTAGCAGCAAATCCTCACAATTAAGAAGCTGGAGCCTGAGAATTTATTGACATTTTTGCTTGAATAGTGACTGGAAATGATCATCAAAATAGTTTCCCATTGATTTTCCAATCGATTAATCAACTAATGGGTTCAGCTCTAGCTGTGATGCTAAAAACAGTCTGCGGGCCGCTGTGACTGATATGAGTGTAACTGATAAAACACTGAATAATATTAGGATGAAACTGTATCTAATGTGGCTCAGTCATGTCATGGCTCATACCTAATCCATTAAATATGGTCAGTACTGGCCCCACTACCTAACAGTATCATATCAGTGTATCCCTGACTAAAATCTAACTTTCAGTTTGAACTATTGGTTGTTCGAGTTGCATAAAACTGCCAGAAACAAGAGGGAAAGGAGACAGTAATATAGGAGGTGGCAGACTTCTAATTGTTGTGTCGCACGTCAAAGAAAAGAAATATTGACTTAAATGCACATGATTCAACTGATATAAAATTTCCAAAAAGCCTCCTGGGTAAATACACCAAATAGCAGAAAATTGTTCTCAAAGCACAAATGTATAGACAAGACTTGTCTCGAGTCTGTGCTTACCTCCAATTTACATGAAACACACAGAAGGACTTTGAAGTCACTCGTGTATGAAGGTAGGAAAATATAAGGACGGCATAATGAGGATTACATGCATCACAGGATGTAAAGGAGACTAAAGATGCACAAAAGTGCCTGAAGGCTTATCTGGAGTATATTCTCTTTAGGCTTCCTAGAGGTGTAACCGCGTGTTTCATTAAAGGTGGAATATCTCATACATATTCATTAACGTGATAGAATTTGCAGGCTGATATATCTTGTTCCCTATCATCCTGATGGAAATATGCTGTAATTGCTTAATATAGCATGTCTTCTTTTAAAATTAAAGCATAATATAAATCAGTGAGGAATAAAACTGACCATTACAATGATTGACAACCTGCCTGTTAACTTGTTAACTAAAGGGATATGATATCGTATTTTCAGTCCTATAGCTGACAGCTTGCAGCTCTGTCCCTTTTTATGTTCGGAGGATTCATTCCCTGAGCTCTCTCTTAGAAGAGAACGTCAGTTTACATTCATTGTTCTTGTATTCATAAGTATAGAGCTAGTAAGTCCTACTATCATCAGTATGATAAGTAAAAATGTAAGATCATAATGTTATTTCTTTATAACATAACCCTGTTTGGCTACTTAGCTTAGCATGATTTTAATATTATAAGAAAAAAGGTTATTAGGATGAGCACTAACCAATGTATTTAGCAAATGTAAGACTATTTCCATCAATGTTGACTGGGGTTGCTCGAGAGTAAACTTCCCCAATTCCAAGAAAGAGCAGGACAGAGCTGCTAACGTTAACTGCTAACTGATAAACTGATACTGATAACTCTGATAGCATCCATTACTAGCTTCCACACAGAGGGGAAGTGCTACATGGTGGATGTGTTTAGTTGTAAACTGGGTTTAAATATAACCTGTATCCCCATAAACTAATGTAGTTAGTTTATGATGTACTACCTGGACTTGCAAGTAGTTTAAGTCTTGGCTGCTACTGTAGGTAGTAAGCTAGTTAGCCAGACATGCTATCGAATGCAGTTTAAGTTAAACTCTGTTAAACTCAATGTTGAAAACATTCCATACACTTTTTCTCTTGTGCGATTAAACCTGTTAAGCTATGATTGGAGTCAACTGATTCTCATGTAAGCTTTTAATCAGATTTCACATAAGCCTAAGTATCAATAAATCTGTACAGGTTTTGTTAGAAACATCAGATTATTGTTAACATGTCTTACAATTATACAATAGGACTGTTATGTTGATTAATGCTGGCATTAACGCTGATACCCACAAATGTCAATGTAAAGCATCTTCAAAGGCGAGTGTCTGATCCTCTATTCTGATGTCCAGCCTAGGGCAGCTGCATTGATGATTAAAGGACATTGCGTTCGTGGGTTGATGGAATTCTTATCTGAACTTTTAGAGCTAAATGAGTCATTTTTATCATAGTTCTGCATCAGATTTCAATCGGAAAATGTCACCTTATCCCAAGAAAAATGCTGGCTACCGTCACAGTTCTGCAAATGATTCTCCATGGAACTGCACAGATATCAAAAATGTGGAGGTGGAACAAAACTCTTTCTCCAACTCTTTCTGGCTAACACAGTGTAGTTAAATAATAACAGTACATGTGTATGCTGATATTTTGCAGTATTCTCTGGAGAAGAATAGTTGGAATTATGATGAATAGAAGCAAGAATTTAACCCCATCATTAGTAGAAATTCTTCAATACTCATGATACATAACTCATTAATGTGTGTAGTTGTGTCTATGTGCAAAGTCATGCTTTGGCATACTTGGACGATGATGGAATAAGATGCTGAAAAAAGATGGTGAAACATTTTAGAGGTTATGATAGCTTTCTGGCTCACATCACTGCTGCCATCATTTCCAACCATGTATATTATATTTTGTTGGCAGGAATGTTCACAGCAACGCCTCCAAATGTTTTCTCTGGATACTAAACCTGCCCAGACATTTCATTTTATTTTTTATCATAAACAAAGCATACATTTAAAACAAAATAAATGAACATGGGGCATTTCATGATTTCTGAGTGTTCAAACGGCTTTATAGCCCCCGCTTCTTTTAGTGGAGCTTTGTACTGTAAAACCTATAGGAGGTGTAGTGCAATGGAAGACCATACATTTCTAGGTTAACAGGTTGCCGAGGGCTACCACTGCAGCCAGGCTGTGCTGCAAAGCTGCACTCTGAAAAACCAACTCATAATCTGAGCCCTTCGCACCTGCGGCGGGAAGGTGAAAACACGGGAGAAGTCCTTATGAGCGAGCTGAGGCTGGACTGTCAGTCTTTAGAGCTAGGAGGACTCTCAGTGTGCTGCCTGGGAGCCCTGCAGGGCTAACCGAGAGAGAAAACGCTAACAAAGGCTTCATCATCTCCTGACCTTTCCACGGACGCCGGTGCCTTCCCCGATATGAGGGTGCCCCGGCCTCTCTCGCTGTCCTTTTCCCCTCCGTGTATCATCTCCTCCTCTCCTCCACACCCACTTATTTCCAGCGCCTGTCTCTGATCATCTGTCTTACTACTTCCATCACACTGGGTCCTAATGAGGGTTTATTCCCACTGAAGTGTGTGCGGTGTACAGGGGATGAGGATGTGGTAACCACCAGCTGAGCTCCTGCGCTACCTCTGACCTTCCTTGCCTCTCTCCATCCGCCTCCCTTTTTGCTTTCCTCTCGCTGTTTAGATGTTTACCTGTCCATCTGATTGCTGGCATTAAGGAGCTGTCACTAAACTGCTGTCACTGCCAATGACTGTCATGTCTCCCTTGAGTGTCAACTCCCCCCTCAAGCTCTCCCAGTACAGGCCTTAATGAGCACTGCGGCGGAAACAGCTGTCTTCAATACAGCCTGAGCTGAGGAGATGAAGTGATAAAGGGGATGCACATGGGGAAAAGGTAGAGTATGAGGAACAAGTGAAAGAGAGAGAGAGAGAGAGAGAAAGCAACAGGGGAGCAGGCAATTATCCTTACTCTGGTGCTGTATATGGCCATCCAGCCCTGTAGCAGGCGTGGTACAAATGAGCTATATCGGCCACTGCTGTGGAAATAATCACACCTACCCAACATCACTCTTCACCCCACACTGTAGAGGACAGATGCTCCAAAACATGAGAGAAAGAAGTAAAGAGAGACTGCCCTCAGAGTGGGGATTCAAATAATATCAATGCCATATTTTTTTATTTATACTATATTGTTTTGCCAACACAGCTTTCTTTACTGTAGTGCCCATAAAACACACTTGAATTGAATTGTGAGAGGAACAGAGGGGGATAGAGAGAGAGAAGCTAAGCCTAAGGTATCAAAAGGAGAGGGAAGGAAGGGAGCGAGACACCTGCACTGTTATATCAAAATGAGAAATGGGGGGGATGATTTGCCCCGAGACAAGGGGAAGAGAGTGTGAGATTTTTGGCAGCAGAGAATGAGATTTGAGTATAGCCAAGTGCAGACAACACAACTTTCACCATGATTTGCCTATTCTGGACAAATTTATGATATCTTAGACATAAACCCTCAAGCTGGTACAAAATCTGTCACGACAGGCCAAATTTATTAGAGCCAAAAAACAAGAAGAACTTGTAGTTGGAGCCCTTGGAGATGGGACTGTGGCACAAAGATGTAAATACGAGCAAGCAGAGACATGTCATAAACAAGCATTATCCATCTGCACTGCTGTCATGTTTTAAAAATGTAGCAAAACAATAAAGTTTTGGCTGCATCCGCAAAGCACTGGACTCAACCTGATCAACTGATATAAGACCTGACTTGGACTTGTTCGTGTTTATTAGTCTATAAATACATAAATGAGGCTTTTCAAGAGTGCAGAGGAAGAGCAGAAGCAGAGTTCAACCTACTAATGAGCCTATGTCAGCAGCTGCAGGTGTATTCTGCATTATTTCATGTCATTTTACGATGGGGGATACTTTGTGAGAATTTGGTCCTAAATTTCTCACACTGTCAGAATTTTGACACAGGCTCTAATTTGGCCGTGGCTGGAGTCTACCACAGGATTAGTTGCACACAAGCCCATGCCCACCCTCATGTTAATATGACAACAGAAAGTCTGCACAGGCTTTGAGACAGATGAAGACATGGAAAGAAGCTCTTGTGTTGACAGAGTGACAGCGAGAAGATCGGTAGAAAGAGACACCTGCCCTAAGACTGCATGTAAAAAGGTAGAGATAGAAAGAGGAAGAAAGACAGAGAGAGATGAAGAGCGGAGTAGAGCTGCTGTCAGTCGTGCCTGCAGATGGCTTTTGGAGGGGGGAGCTTCCCCATTCTCAGTTCCAACCTACTACCTCACAGCCTCCTGCTGCGCAAGGACGAGCCACGCGACACGCATTCTCACTTTCACAAATGCACACTACCACGTACTCACACACACACGTACAGTACTGCACAACAGAGAGCCCATTTTCATGGAGCACTTATACAAGCTAGAATATACAGATCCTGTTTCACAGTGCTACAGTGTGAGGTAAACATCTCCCTTTGTTTTCTCTTTATATATCTCTCACAGTCACGCACACACCAAAGTCTTTATGTTTTTTGGTTTTTAAAGTGGTTTATTTGAATAGTATAAATGATTATAACCAAGACTTCATTGAATAAATAATAGCAGAATATCAACTGCTTTTATTTATGGTGCAAAAAATGTGTGTTTGCTTTATTTTGTAATGAATTAACATCTTTATCCGACTACATCTCCACTCACACACACTCATCGAGGTCTTAGTGTGTTCTGTGGGAAGCTGAAGACTCACGCTGTTAAGTATTTAGAAACAGCAGGAACACAGAGTGAGGCCACACTGGGCCAAAAGACACAGACAATATGACCTCCAACAAGGACAAACTTTATCTGGATATGAGCATCTGTCTGACTGTGTGAGTGTATTTTGTCTGTGTATGTGTGTATGTGTATGTGTGTGTGTGTGTGTGTGCACATGTCTTTATTAAAGTGTGTCTGTGTACATGACTGTGCTGCAGATATTGCATAACTATGAATCCGGATCTCTCAGACAAGAACTGTGTCTATTTCCCCTGTCTCTCGGATGGAACAGTTGGTTTCTGTTGTTTGATGCTTTAGCCGGAGCGCTGTCCAAAGATGAAGGAAGAAAAGAAAGTGTGTAAAGACCTTTACATCTAAACTTTACTGTCACATCCATGACTTTTTCAGGGCATCTCTCTTGGCTGCAAGACCAGCTCATTTTAAACTGTTTTTTCTATCTTTATGTTTGAATTTCAAAACCCAAAAACATGAATGAATATTTATTTACATGTGGCATATATTGCCAATAAACTGGAGTGAGTGTAAATAAAGTATCCACTGCGCCAAAACATTTGAGCTGCCCTGCTTCAGTCTCTGAAGCTAGGCCTGCATGCAGTGTGTTTCTTGGCTTACTGCAGATTCCCTTCAAGTGAAGTGACAGCAGCTTGGGAGAACAAAGCAATAAGTAAAATTAACATAAATTCACATGGTAATGTATTCAGCATTGGGCAATGACTTTCCATGTAACAGAGGAGCATGTTTTTGAAAAAAAAAAAGAAAAGAAAAAAAAGAATTCTTGAGACGAGCAAAGCAGAAAGAATTTGCAAAGGCGTGCACAGACACAAGTATAATGAACAAATATTAGGATTCAAAATGAAGATAAACTATTCCAATCTCTTGAGCCCAATTGTGCATCGACACACACAGACACACACATCTCGCCCTGAATTCATTACTGAAGTCTCACTCAGACATTAAACACGAACACAAAGGAATTCTTCCACTAACAAATGGCCAACAAGTTAATCCAAAATGTCTGTTTTATCAACAACGGCCACCGATGATAATACTGCACCTGAGACAAGGTTGAAAAGAACTGCTGTAATTTGGTTCAGCAGCACACACACACACACACACATATATACAGACATGCCAAGTTTTCCTCTCAGCTGTATTCAGCACAACCATCGAGTATGATGACAAATGCAGTCACACTATTGTGCTGCTCTGTAATTAAATGGAGACGTGGGGTCGAAACTCCCAACAGGTTGGCTGGCATGAGATGAAAAGTAAATTGGCTCTCCTCTAAGTGACTTTATAGAAAGAATTATATAAGCCATATTTATCACTATTACTAAAATAGAAAAATTATTTATCTCTTAAGCAGCATAATATGGTGAGAACTACAGCGTAATCTCTGGCAGTCCATTCTGCCTGGCCTTCTCTGATTCTTTAGTGGAGATAATGACTGTGCTGGGTAATTGAGGGTGCAGGTGTGAACACATGCGCCCACTGCACGAGAAATGGAGGTTACATTACCTTTCCGAAGCTCCCCTTCCCAATGGCCCGCAATATCTGGAAGTGGTCAAAGTTCACTGTGAAGAAAAAGAGAGGAGGAGGAGAGAATCCGTCAGCATGAGTTCAGCTGCAATTCACTGTACAGTGCAGTTATGAAGTATTAGAATTTGTTGTTGCTTTAGCTCTGCAGCTCATTTGAACTAAATTGAAACAATGACTCTGACTCTGAAGTGCTGACTATAAGCATTAATTTGAGGGTGTTTACACAGTGTAAGAATTCCCTTTTATACAAGCTCCCTCATTTTATGGGACAGAAAGTCATTGGGCTAGTTAACCTGGTGTCATTGCTATTAATAGTTATCCTCAATCAATAAATCATTAAAGTTTACCACCCACAGACATCAGCAGAAAATTAAGTGGTGATGTCCTGCCAGGCCGGTATTGAAGCCTTCTTAACTTCTTGTCTGATGTGCAGTAATTGAAACACATTCTTGGTTTGTTTAGAACTTTCTACAGTAGATGGTGTTAAAAAGGTTCTTGTTATCTCACCTCTATGTTTAAGATCAGCGGGAGTCATGCAAGAGCCACTTACACAAACTGATTCGCTCTTAAGAGGCAGGTAGGATTTTACAAAATTTAAGAATATTTGTGGCATTTAACAATTTTCTAATGATCAAATCAATTTGCAACAAGTTCAGGCAGTAATGAGAGTTTGTTGAATCTGACTTGGAATACTTGAACAAGCAAACCTCACAGAAAAAAGTAAGAGAATTTTAGTATAACAATATAAAAATGTTCTTGCATGAGCCCCGATGTCCTGCTGCATCATCTGAAATAAAAAGGGCTATTAGTTCTACACTGTTCACCCAATATAGAGATGAACACCCTCAAACACTCTTCAGAACTGAAAGTCAGCACTTTAACCTAATAGTTATTGTTTCATTTCAAAGCCAATGTGCTGGAAGAACAGAGCCACCACAATCAAAAACATATTACTGTCCTAATACTTTATGACTGCACTATACAGGACATTGGATTGGTACGGTCTCTTAGCTTTTAGAATCGATAGAACAAAGAAGATATTTTCTATTAAACAGAAAACCAGCTCATCTGAACACTTTGGGGCGAGAGAACTACAGTATTTAGACAATGAAAAGTCTGGAATATTGAAAATCAGAGCACAATAGAGAAAACATGAAACATGTATGTTCAAACAAGATCTGTACTGTCTAGCTTCGAACTAGTTCCATGTACAGTCCTAAAAGTTACAGTATTTACAACAAAACAGTACAACAAATAATTAGATTCTGCAAAGCTTCTGATTATGCCTTTTATGTAGTTCAGTCCATTCACATGTCTACTGAGGCATGTTTTGAAAAAGTTTCTACATTCTGTCTTATCATGACATCAGAATGTAATCAAAATGACTCATGAAACATTCACAGCGTGGCAAATGATTAAAATGAGTTTTAGATCTATCGCAGAAAACTGGAGAAATTCAACACAGCCACTGAAATTATCATCACCATCAAATGTTGCATGCTTCAAATTGTGCAAATAAGCAAGAAGAAATAAAAGAGGCTCATGATCCCCAAATGAAAACTTTTAATTAGGAATTTCAGCTTATTTGGTGAGAACATCAGAGCTCACAAACAGAGAGGACACTTAAAAAACAACAACATCCACAGCACTGCAATCATTCATCATATTTTATTTTGTTACATCAATATGTGTAATGGCACAGTTAGATGTTTTGGCTCATTGCCTTCAGTGGATGTGTGTTCTGCTGAGTAATTGAACTGTCCTGTGTGTAGTACACATTTTAAAATATGTACTGAAAGCGATGGTGGTTGGATGGGAGGGATGAGAAACAGCTTTTAAGCCTCATAATGACGAATTACTCTCAAGTGAGCCAAAAAAAGAAACCTGTTAATGCAACTCAACAGAACAGTCCCACTAAAAATACTCTCTGATAATGTAGTGTTTCATTTTTGTTGAGACCTTATCAGAGAGATGTTGACTCAACTCTGTGGTAGAGCTGTCCATTTATGGCAAAAACACCAAAATGCAATTTTTCTGACCAATATTCAGATTGTAATTTAAAGTGAAATGCTTTTCCAAAAATTAAACTACTAATGTACATTATACTAAACAAGATATAGCCTACTTGGACCTTGCATTATCACAAACTTATATTGTTTCTACATTAGTATAATCACATAAAATAATGCTATCGCTAATATTGCATTTACTAAGATGTTACTTATACCTGACATTTGCCTACTCTACCTAATAATTATAAATGTGGCTTTACATTTAGTGAAAACAACTGCATAGTTGACCAGTTCTGTTAATAATGAAATACTGCTGGTAAGTCTGACTGGCGTTAAGAAGCTGTGGACTACACCGAACGCTATTGCCATTGAGAGAGTGGGTAAAATGGAGAACTGAGTAGACACTATACAGCTAGGTGCAAACTTTTCAGAAATTTCAGTGACGACTGACAATCCACAGCTTTGTTTAGAATGGCATCTGGTCACCAAATAAAAGCATCAAAGAAGCAAAGCATTGATGACTACACCTACACCACCCAACAAAAATACATTCCCCAACATCCCTGGTTACAATTCTGTCCGTGAACCTTTGTTGCATGCCATCCCTGTCTCTCTACCCATGTTTCCTATCTATCTGCACAACCAGAGGCTGTCAATAAAGGCAAAAAATGCCAAAAAAAAGTCTTTAAAAAAGGTGAAGAATGAAGACAGGTGAGTTGGAGTCCAACCACATATCAAACACCGGCCTACTCACTGCATGCAGTCCTTGATTGATCGTTTCAACAAACCGAAATCTTGAAGAAATAACAGCAGAGATTAATAAAAACTGTGACAACATTGCACTCAATATGGCAGAGATTGGTGACAGCACAAAATCAGTGGAGGAGATGATTGAAACTTTGTCAACGCTGAAAAAAAGAGAATGAGGAATTGAAGAGAGAACCTGAGACTTTGAGAAATACTACTGTTCAGCCCCACACTGTAAGCTACTGTTAGCATTAGCTTCACAGATTGACTGGACATATTGTTTGACACTAAATCCTGAAGTTGTCAATTCAAGAGTTATAAGCTTAAAATGATGATATGGTGTGCTGAACAGTCCAACAACTCTGTTCACCAGCTGTCACTTACTCTAAAACTACTGAGCTAATAAGCTGCTAGCTGTAATCACCTAGATTGTTTATGTCAAAAAGGACTTGTCACTGTTGGTCTTTTATGATCATGAGAAAGACTTTGGCCAGGCATAAATGGTACAGATGCTGGCATGCAGAGAGCATAGTAACAAGAAAACAGCCAAGATTTCTTTTTTGTTGTTTGGCCAACTCACAGAAGTAACCGTAATTAACTACTGCGCAATAAATTACTCTGCAACAGTTATGATTACAGCCAGTGAAATCAACAGTTCTTGGCTTAAACATCCGCTTGCTATAGCTTGTTAAGACATTTATGTAAATTGTAATTGAAATTGCAGCTCTTGCAATTTCAAAATAAAAATGATTAATCATTTGGCTCTACTTTATGTTCCTTTCAGAGGATGTAATGATTTTGGGCTGCATTACTTAAAGGTGTAACAGGTTTAGACTTACATTGTATAGGGTTTTTTTATTAAATGCACTGGTACTGATTGAAACCAGAGGAATCAGTCAGTCTTTTACTTTGAACTGCAAGTATTGCAATGTGGGCTGATGAAGGCTACCACTGATCGACCTCCTCGAAATCATCTGTGAAACTGATTGAGACTAGTTTCTGCTGTGTGTGTGTGTGTGTGTAGCAGTGCCCAAGGCAGATGTGAGCACAGCAGGCATGACCCTTACTCACATAGCTCCTCCTTAAAAGTCAGTCAGCTTCTGAAGCTCACATCCTGATCTGTTCAGCTCCCTGACCAAGTAGACATGCAGTGATCATAAGAGAAGAAAACACATGCTGGGCCTGGGCTCCTTCCTTCCTTCAGACCTGTGCTGGATGAGAAAGCAAACCCCAACGTGCTAGTTGCTTCCAGACAAAAAGACACAAGGTGTGGTTTGCATGTTTCGTCTGGAAGACAGACTAATCCAGTGTGGATTCTCTCTGCTCAGTCTTTTGTACATGGCTAATCCTTTCATATGGCATGGCTCTGACTGCACCCTGGTGCCGGCACACAGAGACACTGTACCATGAACATAGCTATCCGTGAGGTATTAAAGGGATAAAGGGAAATGTGAAGAAATGTGTATATAATGTGGTGGGTTCATAGATTCAGCAGTGCTTTTCCAGATGAGAGTGAGAATAACGATGCATTTCCCTCCAGCTCTCATGCCAACATTAACTTATACTGAGCCTGTTGAGCAGTCTGAAACTGCAGGCAGACATGCCCTAACAATCGAATCACTCACAGACATGACAGCAATGGCAGCTGGTACAACAGCTAACCCAGTTTGCATGTCGCTTGATTATTTAAGATTTATTTTTAATTTATTTTCCGACCTGATATCAAAGTGCCTTGTTTTCAATTCACTGAGGAGCAAATGTAAAATTTTGAATAAATAAATTTAAAGCTGCACTGCAATGATGATTTTAATATGAGCAATGGATCAATTGACTATGTGTAATGTACATGGGGTCAGAGAACTATGTGGGTTCCCCTCAGATCTATGGAGAGTTTCAGTGACTTTTAGGTCATTGGTTTGGTTTAACTGTTTTGGTTGACTCTCACTGCTCTCGTTAACCCAGCTTCCCAGTGCAGCTTTTTTAGGCAAAAAGTCTGATAAAGTCAATGTTCTACCTGCCTAGGACCAAACAGCAGAGAGACAACATTAGTGAGTAGCTGGTGAGCAATTAGCAGCTTAAGAGCCAGATATTTTTCTCAGGAGTTGGTGGAGAGCAAAACAAACCTAAATGGATTCATCGGGTCACCAAAACACAACACCAAGTGAATGTTAATGTTGCTTCATGTCCACTGGATGTGTAAATAGGCAAATGTTTTCAAACACTTTAGCTGCATCAACTTTGTAAAGCGATCATGTTTGCAGCTTGTTGCACTGCCCCCAAGTGGCCAAAAATTGAACTCATGCAGGTTTAAAAAATCACGTTTAAATATCTAAATTAGACAAACAGCTTTTGTAATATTTGGATGCCAAATGGTATTAGTCTGACAGTGGTTTGCATGTGGTGGGTCTGAAAAAGTATATTTTAACTTCTAGGACATGTTACCTCACTGCTGATTTTCTTCATAATCCCTGAACCAACTTCAGGAGGAGGTCAAGATTCACATAGCAGTCACACTCTATGTGTCAGATAATGCTAATATATTTTTAAAAAAAATCAATGTAAGAAATGTAAATTCACTTAGACTTAGAATATGATTCTACATAACAGACAGCACAATTAACCATCCACCTCAACTTTTCTTTTCATCCATCGATCCATGTCCCCAGCATCGCAGCGCTTCCTCGAAGTATGAGTCATCGGGTAATGGGAAGCAAAACAAAAGTAGCCCCCCCCTCCCTTTAACTGGCCTGGTGAAAAGAGCTGCTCTTCAGATTCAGGGGCATAAGAGATTTGGGCTTTGTTCCATGATAAGGGGATAATTAGAGCGGACACTGCATTTCCTGTAACCATTGCCTCAGCATAAGGGGCTCTCTTTCCCCCCACATGGTTGGTTGCTGGTTCACACATTCCGGGAGAAGAGTTATGTGGGAGGCAGTATAGATTTTTCATGTCATACAAGCTTTATGCTGACTTAAATCACAACATAGACCATCTCTGGACTGCTTGACCAGTGACATCACACTGCAGAGGTGAAGTGCTTCAGTTAATTAATAGGTTTATTGTTCAATAACGGCCTTGACAGGCATCATCTGAGAGCTAATGTTTTTCTCTCTACCCTTGGACTGAATTAACAAATCCTGTGTGACTACCCATTCACCAGCATTTCAATGGATGTTTTTTCTAGTGCTGTCTATGAGAGTCCTTAGGTATACAACACTTTTCTTTCCCAGCTTCAAGTGGTTGATTTCACACAGTTGCTGCAATGAGTGTTGAGTCAAATGAGTAAAGGACAGAGGGCATCCATTTGTTAAACTACAGTCAACAAACAGGAGGACTCTCCATGGAACATCCACACCGAACAAGAAAGGCTTCAATTATTGTTATTGTAAATCAATGGAACACTGTTGATGGTGTTTGTAATTTGTGTCATTTCACTGTCAAGTAGTACTCAAGGAAAACCAGCAGGTTAATGGTGAATGAGGCCAGAAAGAGGAAAAAAGTGTCTGCAGTCAGAATTGGCTCCATCAAGTGCTCTCAGGTTTCACTGGATGCTGCACAAAAGACCAGACCAGACCCTGCAGACAACTGCAGCGTGTAGTGTGAGTGAATTTGATCTACCATGGAGACTGTGGGAGAACGACAACATCTTTTCCTCTGTAGAGGCTGGAAAGCTGCTGACACACCAGGATGATATGCTGAGTAGGCTCCACGGGGGTCCTCAGTGGGTGATTGGCTCATGTGGAGGAGCTGATACTGGCATAAAGCCCATGTCAAGGGCCATGCAATGTGTTAGTCTGGTCTGAGGGAGAGTGTGCGTCTTCATGTACATACTTAAAACATCTAATTGAGACAAAGTCACAATTCAGCACTGACTAAAAGAAATTATAACACTTATGCTTTTCTCCTCTTTGAATTCCCATTTAAATTTTTTCTCTTGATATCCTCAGTGTTAGTTCATACAGAAACATGGGACTCTGCCTGATAATGCCTGATAAACTCCAGATTGGGATGGAATATATCTTGTTGAAATGCACATGCTGTATGTAAGCATATGTTTTTATGTCCACAGGCTTGTACCTTCAACTTTTAAAGGACCAGATATTTTCTACTGCAGCTGTTAATCTTCTGTACTGATGATTCAACCATCAAAGCTGTGCAAGTGCTTCAACTGTGAGTCATGTAACATTGTCTATGGGAAAAATTAATGGGATTTTAACCACAGGGGTACCCAAAATAGCACCCCCACTTTGCAACTATATATTTCAATCAAGATATGTCCTGTTATGTCTAATTATTTGTCAGCTTGCCTTTAACTTCCTCTCACTACTGGCAGAGTTTTGAGTGCCTCATTATGACAAAGTCAGTTGTAACAATAATAGTTTGGGGCTGCCTGGGGTGTCATAAGCATGAAAAACAGCTCTTTGGCACAATGCTCAGGTAGGGATGCAACTAACAATTATTTTCAATATTATTAAATCTGAGAATTATTTTAAGATAAACCATTCAGTCTACAAAATTATGAAAAGTAGCCACCACAATTTCCCAGAGCCCAAGGTGACATCTCCACATTTCTTTTGTCCGAGCAACAGTACAAAACCTAAAGATAAGCAATTTACAATGTACAGAGAAAATCATCAAATCTTCACATTTAGCTGGAACCAGTGAACATTTGGCATTTTGCCCAATAAACTGCTTAATTAATTTTTGATTATCAAAAATGTTGATTAATGTACTGTCAATTAAAAATCCACCTCTTGTTACAGCACTACTTGAGGCTATTGAAGATGTGGTGGTATAAAGGGAGATGGACCGATTATGAAATCTTTCCTGCTCAGGAGTGGCTTACAGTAAGAAATACAGGAACAATCACCATCCAATAACCTTAGTAGTGGTCTGGTGGGGGGATTCATACAATCTGATCAAAAGCTCGGCTTACTTCTATAATGATTGCAGTTAATACAATTAATTGTAATACAGTGCATGAGAAAAGAGGGAAGGCTAGACAAGGTGAACCATGTGGAGGACACCTTCAAAACCATGAAAAATACATTATGCAACGGGATCATTAACCTTGCTAATTATACCCTGGGAAATACTGAACTGGAGAGTTTTGGGGTCCAGAAACAACCTTTCGAAGCAGGTCTCTTTAACTGGATAACTTTTATAAACTAAGGATGGTATTAATCTTTCATAGACGACGAGAAGTTGCAGTATCTCAAGGCATTATTGGAACATGGTAAAAAAGAACAATGCAATTAACAGCTGGGACCTTATGGAGAGGCAGAACATGTTGACACGTTCAGAAAAGTACTGTGAAGGTATGAAAATTAATATGAATTTGGCGTGTGGAAAAAAGTTTCTATAGTCATATTTTGGCATTAATTATGAATCCTAAGATAATGTAATTTTCATGAGACGTTCTTTATTAATCACCATCACAGTCGCTGCTCCCGGCACAAAGAGGGTTGTGTGAGGGGAGGAGGGGTGGCAATCTATCAAGAGCGCAGATGCTGATGAATTATGAGTTCAACTCATATACAAGTACCTGCGGTTTAGATAGCTACGGCATTGGTTCACTAAACAGATGCTGGGCACTTCAAGGTTGTGAGTTCATGTTATTTATGCAATGGTACTTGCTTATGAAAAGTTAGTTGGACTCACTATTTTACAGTATTGCAAGGTGTGATAAAACTACAGTGGCTGCAACGTGGACAAGCACAATAATTAGCATAGCAACTTTCTCAATCAATAAAAATATATCACTTTATTTTGAGTTGTAACTGTAGTTCAATCTTGGGCCATTCAGTGTAATATGGAAATATGGAATGCGGTGGTTTAAATAAATAATTTTCCTAGGTTTTGTCAAAGTCAAAAGAGATTTCTGAGATACTGTGCATGACAATTAAATGTGGACAACTGATATAGTGTCCTCTTTGAGGGTGATGAGATGCATTGTTGTCCCATTTTCCGCCCAAACCCAAGATTTTGTCCTTCGAGAACACATCAGTGATCTAGTGGAGAAAATAACTGAATTTCAGTTGGGTTTAATGAAAAACCACTGGGAGAGCAGAAGATTAAGTATTGATGCATTCCTCATCCTCAGTAGCCTCCAATTTCACCCTGGGTTCACCAAAGAGGCTATATCTAACTGGAAGAGTAACACCACATGATCAATAAACCGGACCAATGATACTATTCCACTGTCACAAGAAATGGATGCGTCAAGCTGAGCTCGAATGCTACCAAGGACTGTGAAAGAGGCAAAGCACTATCCTAATGGGGGGCAACCTAATACCTTTGATGTCAGTAGAGCTTGAGTACATTGATCTACGCGATACCACTTAATACAATGGAGCCATGGTTCACCGTGCTCATTCCATTCACGTCTGAAAGTGTTGTGCTGAGAGGGCTGAATCATAAATGCCAGAGACTACTGCCGGAGTTTTGTCACATGTTCTACACCATGTAAAAATACTTCCATTTAAAAACCTGAGTGACTTATCAACTCGCACTGGCCTGAGCTAGATAAACCTGCCTATGCCAGGTTTAACAGATTTTAGTATTAGTATTAGTAAACATTGAAAATGCATATTTTAAGTTTGGGGTTTTTTTGTGGATTCTTTGGGATACTTACTTTAAATATGAATATAAACAACTTAACTTACATGATTAAAGCTATAGTAGTAGCTTAGATAGTTCTTGTAATGTGAAAGTGTTATAATAGGCTACAGTCGATCCCACTGAGAATCAACACCAGCAGTTCGCAATTTTTATAGCTTTCAGCCACTTTCATCTCTTACTTCTTGTTCAAAGGTCCATATCGGAGTCAGACCAAAGCTGCATTTTGAATCGAACTAGTAGTGGAGAGTTGAAAAAATCTGATAATGATATATAGGCAGATATTTGTTTTTTGAACATTTTTGAAAAGGATCCCTTAACTTTGTTTTTTAAAGTGTTGTAAGATGTGTAATGACCATAGACTGTAAAAAATATGGATGTAGCCACCGTAATGTCACCCATTGGTTTCTGAAGAGCAGTTTTGAAGCTCAAAGTGGCTGCCGCCATTTGGCAGTGCCTGACTCCGCCTCACTCCTGGCTAATCCAAAATAGGCAAAGAGGTGGAGCTGAGGTGGGCCAAATGAAGCCTGGTTGCTGAAACAAGCCATCTAGCGCCTAGCAACCTGTCATTCAAAGCAGCCATGTCCTTAATTATGCATAACTTTACGGTTTAATAAAATTTTAACGGGTGAGTTATAAAAAAAATTGGTGGAGAGCCGTATACAACAAGTGGCTGGTGAAAACTAGTGACAATGCACAAAGCAAGGAGAGGCAGATATTTTCTTCCAGAGGTTCTGGAAGTCAGGGCTAAACCATTCATTCATCAAGAGGAAAGATAGAGGACCCCAATGATTTTTCCATGTTGCTCCGTTCCTACTAAAGCATAAGTAACAACAGTAAAGGTTGACCATAGCTATGATTGATGCCATTCTTCCACTAGATACAGATATAGAATATCACTTTGCACAGGCACTTCTGCCTTTACTGATGTTCTTCCATCTAAAAGTTTGAAGGAAGTAAGAAGTTCATAGAGGTTCATAGAGAGTGATTATTATTATGAAAACTTGCTTTAATAACTTCAGTGTCAGTCATAACAGGACTGTATTATACATAATTTGCACCTAAGGTAATGGAACAAAGCAACAACATTACTGGCACCCAATCAATCATTATTCCAATAATGCTAAAATGAGTATCTGAATATTGAAATATTGGTAGAGTGGGTAAAATGAATACATATCAAAAAGCCTTTTAAAATGTTAAGTAGTTTGACACAGAACACAAAAAGTGAACACTGAAATGTTAATGCACAGTACATTTAGAGTACAACCAAGCCATCAAATCACACAGAGTGAATGCACCCTATGTAGAGAAGCCCATTGGACTGGGATCAAAAAACCTCCTAGCATCGATCCCTTCCTGTTCTGTCTTTTGAGAATACGCCTCTGCTTCTAATCCAATCCTATGCTGTCTGCCTCTGCACTATGTTATCAGCCTGTGTACAAGCCATTTCTCAGATTTTGCTGACAGGTTTCCATTTGCATACACAGTGCATAGAACCACTATGCACCATGCTTGGCAGCTTTATAGCATCAGCAGCAGGCACCGCTGGATATAATTACCACTATGTGCTTTGCTCAAGTTCTCATGGTGGTAGTTTGGTATTTCTACACAGACGCTGACAGAAGGATCAGTGACTGAGCGCATGTGACTCTTCACTGTGCATGTGACTCCACACAGTGCAACTAGGATCATAGTAAGAACGGGTCTAAGAAGAACTGTTTGCTTTACAGCAGCTTCTTCTCCCACGTGATTACTGAATATTTTATCGCAGTAGTAAGCCATATTTCATGGTTTGTAGTAGTCGAGCTGCCACTGGGACACACTAGAGTCTTTGATATTGAGCATCCAATTGAATGCAATGAGAGCTGGATGCAGGAAGACTTACTGTACGATTCAACTCATTGAAAATCCAAGGCAATTTGCTGTTGGTATACTCAGTTTTTCACGTGAGCTCAGGGTCTGAGCTCTGCTTATAGGCCACCTTGATCCTGACCTTCCACTGATCTTCTTTGATCTTTATTGATGGGACTCTCATTACAACATGGGGGGAAAAGACTCACATGTTCTTTTGATCAGCATAGGAAAGGCTGTGCATGTGCCGTGGATAGTGATAAAGAGAATATGGTGGCTTGAAATGTTTTACATTAGCAGCATGCTTCATTTCGAGTAGTTCAAGTTTTAACATACTGCTCTCAGAGGTGCCTCTTGTGCAAATAAAAATGTATTTGTTGGAGAATTAAGAAAAGAAAGATCAAGTGAAAAACGTCAACACTGTAACACTTTTTCCACAGATCCATTGCTTGTTTAGGATAAAGATGGAACTACCTCCTTTGTAAGAAGTTCATTAAAGCATGCTGTTTCCCTGTTTACCTAAGAGATCTGTCTGTAGCTACGGTTTACTCTGTAACTTGTGACAAAAAAATTTCAAACAGATATGATGGGGAAGTGCTTCTGCAGTGCGCTGAAGGCCACATTTGATGAATCTGTTTACTTAAATCACTATCATCACTGAGCAGCCATCATCATCATTTTCTCCTTGTACACTAGAGCACTAATACAGCCTAATTGCGGGCTCTCTAAACAGAGCATCACATGAATATTCATGAGCACTACAGAGCTCATTGTCTTTACAGGCGTGACAATTTCAGCTATGGATCTCAACTGATAATTGGACAAGCACAGGGAGATACTCACAGAGGGTGTGCCGGTGCAACACTATATTCAATTCCAGTGGTTAGTCGGCGATCCCTGCGGGCGGACTGTCATGTGGTTATACCGTCTTTGAATCTCCTTGCATGTGCATTAATTACCCCGAGAGTGTTTTTTTGATCTTCATCTACTGGGCGGCTTTTATGATGACACAAAAGAATCACACTGCTGGAAAATTAAAGCATCCATTAAGGCTTGATCTGGCTGTTTTTTTTCCTCACTGTGTTTGTGTGCCTCACTAATGTGATGAACCTCTATTCAAAAACAACTAGTGGGGCATTTGATTCATAGTCCTTACCTTGTTGCTAGGGTTACTATCAAATTAGACTGAACTTGAACTGCTGGTGCCTTAAAGATGATCAATGCTGGGCATAGATCAGGGGTGCATGCATCAACTGCCAAAGTTTTATTGGGTGTTTCATTGTTGACCGATAGAAACTAATGATTTTCTCTCCGGGCAGTCATGCCTGTTATTTCTTCATCTATCACTCACCTACTACTACAATATCTAGTCCCTGGACTTCTGTGGATGGAGACATCCAGGCCAGTAATCTGGTTTGCTATATCTACATCTTAAAGATATCCATATCTCTCTTCCTTGTCTTTAATTCTGCTCTCTGAGTTCAGGCTTACTGTTGTGAACAAGGTCTTTGCTATGGGACCTGTGAGGAGGGGCGTCACTAGAGATTTATGGATAGGGGGGCTAAGCCTTTATCAGGGTGGTCTGGGAGGAGGATTTTTTTTTTTTTTTTTTTTTTAAATGGCCCCAAAATGTCTGTTTGTAATGAATTTTTAGAGTAGCAATAGGTATAAAATCAACACAATAGATCTGTCTCTTCATAGTTTGTAATAGGCATGGATCTAATATGATTTAAATGCTATTCATCCACTCACAACAGACACAGATCAAGCAGAGGCATTGAAGTCAAGGAATTCTATCTCCGCTCTCTTAGATATGTTGCAGGTCCTAAGTATGTTATTCATACAGAGACTGATGTTTGATGTGTGAACCTCTAAAATTAAAAATGTCATAAAATCATTTAGGCTAGTTTATGCCTAGTATGAGTAATAGGCCTATGTCATAAAATTCAGTATTAATGTTAACTGAAAGCTTAAACAACTTCCTTCTTGATCACTAACCTCCATCAGACCTGCTCCTTCAGCCCTGTCAGTCTCCTCCATCTTCCTCCTCCCCCCTTCAGACAGCCGGGGTAGTTGTTTTCCTAGTCTTTATGCTAAGACGAGCTAATTGAATGCAGCTATTGAACAGATATATATAAAATCTTCTAAGCTAACTTACCAAGGCAACAAACAATTTTTCCCAACATGCTGAACTATTTCTTTAACCTGGTTTTTTGCTCTGCCCTGTACCGTAAGAGCATGCCAGTCAGCGATCTGCTGAGAAAGTAACATCCACTGTTACAGCAGTTACAGTTTGATACAAGATACCAATGTGCAAATGTAACCCCCCAGGATTTAGACAACCTCACACAGTGGTTGTGCTGTTGCAATACAATGTCAAGTCAGTTTTATTACAATTATCCAATAGTAAACTTTATGTATAGTAGGTATGACTATGCACAGTATCGTGGAGTCGTAAAGTTGAATGAGGTATGAAAACGCTGCACAGATGTCGAGTAAATCTTCACAAACAGGGAGCCGGGCCGCTGAGAATGAAAGAGGAGATATGAAATTGGACCTCTGCACAAAAAGAAATCACTACAGGAGGCTGTATCATTCATCTAAAGGCTGTCAAGACGAAGAGGGAGCGAGATGAGAACACTTCAGAGGATAATTCTGCACTGCAGCATGGGGACTTTCGCATGCACAGCATTGTCACAAAGAAACATCATCTGGACCGTGTGAAAACTTCTGAGGTTACCATGGCAATGTGTCCCATTGTGTGTGTGTGTGTTTTCTCTCTGTGTATGTTACGTTACAGGGCTGCCACATCATCTCCTAGTCCCTGCATTGGCAAAATTAATTCACCGTGATTCACAACTCCTGGGCCAGCATCGGCACATTGTGTATTCCTCATGTTTTGGCTCATTAATAACACACAGAGGAGGCATTGTTCTGGACTACCTATGGCCTATTACCGTATATCTGGGAACAGACAATACATATAGACTGTCTGCAATGCGAGTCAATGCCAGTGTAGGTTACTCCTGCAGCACCGTGTTAAATTACTATATTGAAAAAGCCATGGATTTATTGGACAACTCCTCAAAAGGTCATCATCCCAAAATCAGGTCAGCCACTGCATAGTCATTAAAGTTGCAGGTACAGCGAAAGATACATCACCACTCCCACCGCTACTGCAGTCAGATGTCTTTTAAAACCGAAATAGTTCACTGATTAATTGATCATTCAATCGACAGAAAATATATATTTTGATAAGCGATTAATTGTGCCAGACATGTACTGGTATCACACTTCTTAAATATGTGTATGTTCTTCTTTTCTCCGTCTTCTTTCACTGTAAATTGAATATCTGTGGGACAAAACATGCTTCCTGTTTGCTCTAAGAAAGACTTCACCTAAGGACCATTTTATTAATTTAATAGACAAAAAGATTAACCAAGAAAACAACCAGCAAGCAACTCAATAATGATAATGATTAGTTAGTTGCAGCCCTTGTGTCTTTTAGCTTTTATGAAGACAATTCTGATTCTGCTTATAGACCCTGGTTTTTGTTAAATCTTGGTGTTGATACTTAGCATTTCATCTGATTAACAAAGAAAGCTAAATGTTACACGCAAATGTAATTGAGTCGGACACACTAGTACTAACTGATTCTGGAGCATTCTGTCTACAAGTGGTGCTCAGTGGGTCCAAACCCCCTGATTCTTATATATTTGGAACCAGTGCCAAATACGAACTAGTTCTCAATACCCAACCCTAACTGCTTTTACCATCCTTGTATATCTTCAGTGGGACCTGGTTTCACAAACCGCTGGGCTGTGACACATCGTGGTGAAGAAATGGACCACGCTCCGGGGTTAAAATGCCATACTAACCTTTCGACTGTTCACAGAGGGATACATTAAGGATCTATTTAGAGCGTGGTGAGAGGTGGTGGGAGGTGGTGGGAGGGAATGTGGTAGAGGCATAAGAGGAGGAAGAGCAGTCACAAAGAGTCTCTAAGAGAAAAGAAAAATTGTGATGGTATAAATAGAGTTCTGTCCAGTATGAGGTTTTTTTTTGTTTTTTTTTTTTAAAAAAGCAGTTCAGGTATTGAGCTTTGAAAAAAAAACAACAACAAAAAAAAGCACTCTTTATTTTCAGTCCTTCAAAGGTGAAAAGTACACTGACGGCTGAATAAT
Source organism: Thunnus maccoyii (assembly GCF_910596095.1). Classification (NCBI taxonomy): domain Eukaryota; kingdom Metazoa; phylum Chordata; class Actinopteri; order Scombriformes; family Scombridae; genus Thunnus; species Thunnus maccoyii. The sequence continues at coordinate 25,638,697 of NC_056546.1, read as the reverse complement.
GCATCTTCACTTGCAACACCAGCTGTCTTCACACGGACACATATACAAAGCACAAAAGTGAAGACGTAGATATATCACAAATTATTCACGAAAACATCTCCGACCCCAATTTAAGGTCACTTTCAGGAAACGTATGTTGTATAAATGTATTAACCTGAAGAAAGAAGACTTATATCATCACTATATAAGCACACTTACAGTTAAAATAGGGGAACAATACCTCAAGAGAAAGAAAACAGCTTTAGTTAAGCAACGGCGATACAATACTTTACTACACTGCCTAACGGTGCTTGAGCTGAAGCCCGGCATGTATGACACTGCATTTAAGTGTGTGTTTAAGGTGAGGGGAAATGGACACTGTGGCCTAGTTCTCTCCCATTAGCAGCTCCGATCTGAAGCAGAGGCAGGACACGTCGTGTTCTGGCCCAGATACACCTGACTTTCTGTTAGTCCGCGCAGGTATTGAGGACAAGCGCTAGAGCTGTATATTCAGTTCACCAGTCAGGTGTGCGCTCATATGATGCATCACCCCAAACCCAGTTTCAAAAGCCTCACATGGTTACACAACATCTTTTTTAAACTAAATCACTTGCTATCGACTGAGACACGTTTCTTTCGACACCTGTGAGAAGCGGCGTGATTGTTTTTACAGACCTCTGATCTATGAAGTGAATGAGGTTTGTTTGCATACACACTCCCCCGGGGTATAATGTGCAGCTGCAAGGGAGGAGACTCTGTCAGTTTAAATAGTGTCACATTTCAGTGGCCATTCAGTGTGCAGTATTTTAAGAATGAGACTATGGATGTGTGTGTTTGTGTGCCGTTATTGAGTCATTGTGTAGCCTGGTTACTGTTGGCCGATTTCTTAAACATTATGTAAATGAAAAACTCAGCTGAAAAAACTGATTTTCAGCCACATGTACACTTAGCAGTAGCTGAGTTTCTTACTGGGGTTTTACAAAATCATTTGTGCATGACAGACTTCAGACAGAGAAAGTATTGCTTTGTACAGCTGGATGAAAGGAAAGATTATTACTTGTGGTGGTGCATCCTTGTGTCTGAAGTAATTAAATCCAAAGCCCTTGATTAGCAAAATATGGTTGGGGGGTAGAAAAGAAATCTGATTACTGACCAACAGCATGTAAGCATGGGTTTTATCGTAATCCTGTTATGCAGTGTGTATGTGTGTGTATGTGTGTGCGTGTGTAAAAGTGTTCTCTGACTTCCTGCCTTAACCTGATTTCTCTCGATAACCTTGTTTCTTACGTGCATGTAACAATAATGAATGTGACAAACTCTTTGGCAACACAGGTGAGCTCAAAGCTCTACATAAAGACATAGAGTGGTGGTGAGCGGTTCGGTATTCTGACATCAAAGAGGCTGGCCGACAGACTGTCCAGCCCTGTCCTCTTACAGTGATGTGAAGAACACAGTCACCTTCCTCTGACCTCCTTCTCTCAGTTACAAATAGCCTCCTGAAAAAAAAAAAAAAATCACATCCCAGAAGGACAGCCATAAAAAAAAGCAATCATTTCAATACCGGTTGAAAAGTTTGCATACTGTCGCAGCCATAGAGAGACATACTGCAATTTAACATCTTACAATAGTAGATGAAACTGTAATGCTTTTGTGAAGTTAAGAAACCAAAAGCAACACAAGAGCAAAAGTGCATTTAATGTTTTAAACAGTGCGTTTATCTGCTCTAACATAACCTGCACTCATTAGCAGAGTAATGCTGCAAGTTCAAGGAGCATATCATTAACTATCTACATTAGATGGGTTAAAAGAGGCCAGTAGAGCTGAAACTAATGATTATTTTCATTATCGATTAACCTGACGATTATTTTCTTAATTAATCGATTAGTTGTTTGGTCCATAAAATGTCAGAAAATGGTGAAAAATGATGATCACTGTTTCCCAAAGCACAAGATGATGGCCTCAAACATCTCCTTTCATCCCAACCAATAGTCCACAAGCCAAAGATATTCTGTTTACTGTCATAGGAGACTAAAGAAACTAGAAAATATTCACATTTGACAAGCTGGAATCAGAGAATTTCAACCTTTTTTCTCAAAAAATGACTCAAAGCGATTATTCGATTATTAAAATAGTTGACAATTAATTTGATAGTTGGCAACTAATTGATAAATTGACTAATCGTTGCAGAGACTGGTTCACAACTACCACATCCACTGTGTAGTATTTTCCCACTGTGTGGACACCAGACCTGGATGCTATCAGTTTATAATAACGTTAGCAGCTCTGCCTCGATCTTTACTGGATTTGCATAAGTTTACACTCAGGCCAATCAGGCTACAATTCTTAAAAAATGGAAACAATTTTGACACAGGAACAATGCAGAGTTGCTGAGATTGTCTGAAGACTGGTTTTAATTGGTTTCCATGGGCAGTAATGTCTGGACTGGCTGCTAAATGAAATGTTGGAGCCCAGAGTTAGTCTCCGTGCACTACACAGATGCCTCCTCACAAACAGACACTACACACACACCCAGCGTAAAGAATGGGATTACAGACTACAGAGTCAAGCAGAGCCTGTCAAGCAACTTGATTTTGTGATATGCGATTTTAGTTTTTATCCTCTCTGATCCTCTTCTTTTGCTGTGAGATTGCCTGAGTATGGAAGCCTATCATGATTCAACAATAAGGCTTGCCCAATTGCCCAGGACAAGTAAAATGCTACGTCAGGCTAATAAATCTAGCAACTAACTTGCCCGATTTAGCAAGTGGTAAAACATTTTTAAAAAAGAAAAAAGGAAAAAATCAATAATAAACTAAAAAAGGTTTCAATCATTTTTTTCAATCATTGTTGTATCATAAATTACATTCGCATTCTCTGGCACACAGCACAGCCCCTCCCCTTGTACATATCAAAAAAATATTGGCACGTGCTGTTGGCCAATCAAGGATGGAGTAGGCTAGTAGTGTGATGCGTGAAACAAACACCCCTCAGGATTATGTGAGCACTGCCAAATAGAGGAATCAGTGGAGCATGTCATTTTTCACTGCCATAAATACTCTCAAGAACAAGAAGCATTAAAGAGGCAAATCAGGAAGCTTGAAGAGGAAGAAATGAGTCTAAAAAAAAATGTATTTGCCATCGGGTTAGGGAGTCCATTTCATTATTTGGGCTGATCAAAAGGATGAAGTGTTCAGTGAAATATAGTAGCCTGGGAACCAGACAAATCTGCTGAGCTCATGTTTTATTTGCTCTGGCAGATGCATCTGGCTCCCCTCCAGTTCAGACAGATTTCCACCCGGCCTGGAACTGGACGGGCCAGTCACAACCGTTTATCTAATATGGGGCAGGTTTGATACAATGACTAACAGTCCAAAAGGTCCGGGGATGATCCGTCGTTTGAGTTTGACTGTTGTCAATAAAGAAGTCTGCAGAGCGCAACGCACCACGCTCACGAAAATCAGATCAAACTGTCAAACTAGGCAGCACCGATCAAATATGAATCAAGATTGTTGGTGCATTGCCTATTTTCCGCCTCAAAGGTTTCAGAAACATATTTTAGGGTAGTGTTTAGCTGCAATTTGAGTAAGTTTATGAGTCGGCCGCCACGCTTCGTCACACGTTTCACTGCCCTGATTGGTTGTAGGTCAATCCAATTGCATCCAGAGACATTTTGGTCTGCCCGTTGATAACATCCTTTGGAAATCAAAAATGCATTTAGAGGTTCCAGACTTATACACATTTGCAAATTAGTGTGGAGATGGCAGACTAGAAATATAGGGGATGGGTCATTCCATTTTTGATATGCAAGAATGTGCATCTATGACACTGTGTGTCCTTGTTCTGTTTCTTTTACTTAAATAAAGATTAAACAGGACAATTAACTGTAGTCTTTGTTGTTATTTGATAACCGCTAATAAATAAAACATTTTGTATAGGTGCAAGTAAAAATTGACTTTGGGGAAGTAGATTTTTTTTAATTGGTGCATAAACACAACACAGAGGCAGAGACATGAAGTGAAAAATATGCATCCCTAAAATAAAAAACAAAAACAAAACAAATAATAATAGTACAAAAATCACCATATTAATTACAAAAAAATATTTTTATGATGCCAGCCAGTTACCACTGCTAGGTTCTGTTGTTCAGAGCTCGTGTGCATATGTGTGTGTGTGTGTGCATGAGTGTGTGAGTGCAATAAGCAGAACAGCTCTCCCAGTCTAATGCATTTACATTTACATGTCAACACGTTCTTTTGGTGTCAACATGAAAATGAAAGTGCAAAGCTGTCAATTCTCTCATCAAGTTAGGACGTCATTTCCTCGTTCAGTGACTTGGTTCATGAACATTTACAAGTTCTACCGACCGACCTGGGCCCGCTTTTACGCACCAACCGGAAGCAGCAGCGTTTGTGTGTCACTGGGGTGATGGCAGAGAATATTGTTCACCGTAGAGCTGGTTCAGTCTTTGAAACGAAATGTCAAATGCCGTTTTCATTTTCAAATTGTTAGAAAATTGCATTTTCATTTTAATTGTGACTTAATATTGCTTGCATAAATGGAAAATCAGGTTACATTGTTTATACTGCATTTTAATTTTCTAAATTTGAATAATGTCCACTGTACAGCGGGGTACGACTATGAAAATATAACAAGTATGTGAAAATGAAAATGAAAATTAGATTATTGCATTTTAATTTTTATTTTTAGTCAAATAACTCATACATATGTGGAAAATTATAATGCAATTGTGGAATTACATTTTCATTTTCACGTTTGAATCATCATTTTAATATAGTCCCCTATAGGCTTCCATACCTGAGCATGGGCAAATTGAAAATATACTTACAGTTTCATTCAGGTTTCCCGCAGGAATAGCCTAGGCCAGAGTGCTGCTTCTCTTCCCTCTGTCATGAATCTAGTTCAGTAATTGAAGCAGTGGGAACGAGCTGAATGCAGGCAGCTGAAAGCAGGAATATATTTCTCCAGAAGAACTGTACGCCCAGAGAGCCAAATATTGAACTAAACTACTGCTGCAAGAGCGCCTACAGCAAACAGTTTTGTTTGCTTTATTAGACGCTCCTCTTATCAATTCCAGTCTGTCATTCCCCAAAGACAAAGTCGAGCTGATTTGTGATCAACAATAAAACCGTGTCCCCTTTGGAGAGGTCACCAAAGTGCAAATGTAGTGACAAAAACAGAGGCAGGGGAAGACAGCAGGTGTGAGAGAATCCACACTGTTACTCCTCCACCCTACCATGCCCACTTCAATTGCATTCCCCTTATGCTAATCCCTTCCTCCCTGCACAGAAACAGGCACAGACATACACACACACACCACAATAAGCAAGAGCGACCTTTCTTTCCTCTGTTGTCATCTCAGCATCAAGCTGAGCAGATCTCTTTGAAGACTTCTTCGCTCTGCCTCTAGAGCCGCTACAACTGTCATCACCTGCACATCACCCGAAGCAAACAAGGTCACATATGACTGGGGAGATGGACAAAAAGAACACATGAGGCATTGTGAACTGCTTTTATGAAGTGTTGTATCCTATACCCTTAAAATATTGAGAGCACAGAAATCAAATGCTGGCACTTTAATATTAGTCCTTATCTGAAGTATTTAAAGGGGTATTTACAAGTTATATTAGGGCTAAATTAATATAAATCAGTTTTATATTGAAATTGCAATTTAAAAGTGCAATTTTCACATTATAAGAGGAGCAATTTTAGTCTTAATGAGCAGGTCAAAGTTTAAGCCAGAGACTGTTGCTTTCACCGGCCATAATGATAACTGTCGCCAACAAATTTACTCAGCTGTGGCTAATTAACGTTAATTCTGTGAGTTGGCAAAACAACAAATAGACTCTTGGCTTTCTTCTGGTTAATTATTCTCTCTGCATGCCTGTGTCTGCTTGGCCAAAGACATATTATCTGGGAGAAGAAAGATCACATTGATGTTTGAAAAAAAAAAAAAATATGGAGTGGGCTGTGTGTTTATAGTGTTCAGAAAAGATCAACCGAGTGAGAAATCTCTAAGCAATATAAGTCACGTCAGACAGGTGGCTAGCTAGTAGCTTGGCAGTTGTTGAGAGCGAATAAAAGACAATTAGTGAAAAGAGTTGTCACTACCTTCCGGTTAAACCTTTTAGCATGATATCATCGTTTTAAAATCACCACCTTAAAAGCTTTCACTTGAGACCTGCAGGATTCGTAGCGGTGAAGCTAACGTTGCAGCCTCAACAGACCTTTTTCACGAAGATATTTTGAAATGTGACAGCATAGGTGTAAATAATCACACACTTGTATAGAACGGAGTCATCGTTTATGTTATTAGTAACACCTGTGCTTTTCTTTCTATGACAAGTTAGAACGTCTGCTGTGAAAACGGTTTATACAAAGCTGTCACCAGTAGCAGAACGCCAACACAGACAGACCCGACTTACCAGCAGTGTGTCATTATTACCCAGTACACAGCTGTTATCAGTTAATATAATGTCATTTTTGGATGGTCAGTATTCCACAAATGTAGTATCTTAATAAGTAAGCTAAATTGGTCAATTTTCTAGAAAATTTTCTAGAATTTTCTAGAAAACTGGGAAAGTTTACGAAGGAATTTATTTTTTATGACTGGTTTAAAAAAAAAAAAACAGTAAGTAAGACAATCTCTACAACTGACAGTTTCACTGCTTTCATTCCTCTCTCTTTATCTGAGAGTCCATCTGCTTTCAGTGATTACACTCCAACTGTGTGTTCGGATGGAGATCCGACTCCATCTCACCTCTTTCTGATGCTTACACTTCAAATGACACTCCAAACCCTTTCAAGTGACGGATCTTCACCTTTGAACACAAACATCTTCAGCTCTTCTGACACACTGTCCGTACACAATCTACTCACTTCAGCTGACATCTCATTCAGTTTCATGAACCGGCACTGACTTCAACTACATCTTCAATTCCTTTCAGCACTTTTACTTCGATTGATACTTCAGCTGCGCTCAGGTCTTACATCTGAACTGATTTGAACTTCTGTCAGTGATTGTATTTCGGTTGCCACTTCAACTTCATTTCATTCAGTGTTTCAGCAATTCCAACAGTTTCGAGTACAGATTTTCAGCAGTGAGCGCATTTTATTCTGAAAACGTTCTAGTTTTATCTGATTCTACTCATGTAGAAACACCAGATTTGTGATTATGCTATGCAGACCACACACACAGGCCTGTAGTTTGATTTATAGAAAATAATCTCAATATTCGTCCTGGGTCACGTCTTTATTTTTGAGAGAGGGTTGCTACTTCGGACATGAGCTGTTGCTGTATATCTGATCATTAAAGCGTTAAGATGCTACAGGGGAAATACTCAACAATATGTGGCCACACTCCAGGATCAGATGATACCGCAATATGACCGCGACAGTATTCCCCCACCTATTGCGTTACTGCTAAGGGCAATTACGGCAGCCCTCCGCTGTGGCAAGAGGCCAGTAGCTGCAGGCGGCCGTGGAGCGGAGTTGAATAAAGGGAGTGAGAGAAATTGAGAGGCTGTAACAGAGATGAAAGAAAGTGAGTGCCTCAGTATTCAGTGCAAGTAATCAGCCATCTCTCTCTCTGCATCTATCTTTATCCTCGACCAAATCTGCTTTCATTGCCTCATACGCTTCTTCCTTGACGAGGAGGAGCAGTCACGCACACGCTCAGACGTTTCGGGGCGGACACACATGCGCGCCTACACAAAAGAGGAGAAGTTTATTGTCCACAGAAGTGGAAATTTGCCTTTGGCTTAACAAGGATGATCAAAAGCATACAGTGATATAACAACACAATAAACAGACGACGCAATTAACCACGTCCTCTGACTGCACATCATGCACGCATTTTGAATACTTTGTAAATCCTTCGGAGCATTAATAACGAGTACACCAGGTCCGTGTGTACATGCACAATAAAAGCGTTTGTCAGTTCTGCACTCTCTCTTGAATACCACGCTCACAACAAGCGCTCTCTTTCAAAAAGCGACAAGCTAGTGCTGTTCCAAGTTCAGATGAGGACTCAGAGAGAGAGAGCGGAGTGTTCCTCGGTCTGGAACCTGGCTGATAGTTAAATCAAACTCTCTATACACTCACATAGTCAGCTCCAACTGTGTTTGTGGAGTAGAACTCATTCATAGTAGGTTGCCACTAATGAGTATTATCATTATGGATTCATTTGTTGACATTTTTTTTGTCCAATTGATCGGTTAATTATGTTGTTTGTAAGATGTAAAAAGTATTGACACAAACCCACCAGCTGTTTCCAGAGCCTGCGGTAATGTCTTCAAAGGGCTGGAATCACTCTGACTGAAAGCAAAGTGTCCCTCAATGAAAGAGAAGCGAGCATAATGACATTTTGCATTTGCTGTTGAAAATCTGCAGAAAAGCAAATGTTTTATGTTTTGAATTCATAACTGACCTGATAAATTATTCACATTATTTTGTCCAGACTTAAGTGCAACGGTTGGATTCTGGAGACAAAGGTGTCAACAGTTCATCTTTATTCACGAGGTTTCCAACCTATGAGTCAGGACGAGACACATCTGAGAGGTCTCAACACTGCTACACATATAATTACTTCTTCTCCAATTTGTACTCTCTGGTGAAATACTGGACATTTGCACCTCTTCAGGCCTCCAGAAATCATTCAGACTAAACAATCGGAGAGTCTTCATTTCAAGTCACTGAGAAATAAAACCTGCAACAGTCATTGTTTCATTTTAAAAAGGTAACAAGACAAAAAGATTAAGAATTTAAAAAAAAAAATTTAACATGCTGTGTTCAGTGATTTAGCAGTCAAAGGGAGTAAGAAGAAACCTGTCCTAAATAATAAATAATATATATAAATAAATGATGATAAATAAAGAGTGTGATAGACCAGACCATTAAACTATCGCTGACTTTTATTAATTTCCTACCCTGACTGCTGTTGTCAAAGAGTTTGAGTGAGAAAAGCAGTGCAGGATGTGCACCTCAATCAATTCCACAGCCTTCCTTTGTTAATCAAACTATCTGCCAAAAGAGCCCTTTTGGCAGCTATGCTTCGACATCAACCTGACCACTTGATTATGTTTGCAGCCTTCGGAGCCAAATGCTGCTCTAATATTACTGCATAATGTAGGCCACATGCTGTTTTCCAAGAAGCCCAGAGATACTGTTTCTAAGAGACCTGACAGGCGGCAAGAGACATCTAGAGTCGAAGTCAGCATCAACAACGCAGTGCACCACGGTTCGCTCCCACTGTTATCAGTGCTAGGCAGCCCTTTGAAAAATGAACAGGGTAGAAGAGAAGCAGCTGCTTTACAAAAGACGCTACACTGTGCAGAAGCGGCGCTTCACAAGTGTTCAAGGTGATCGGACTGACGTTAACAGTTGTCTCTATTTAATGTATATGCGCCCACCTCTGCAGAAGAGTATTTCATTGCTGCATAAAGACTACATTCTGCTACACTTACATCAAATACTCCTTTGCAACAGAGAACAGAGTCTGCAATCTGTGCATTTATGGATCATCATGTTGGTGATGACAAAGACGGTGACGATGACCACGATGAAGCATACGCACTGACTTTTGACACTCGACGGATATTGAAAGTGAAGCAGGGCTACAGCAGTTATTAGTGTTTTATAGGTCATACATAAGCAGCACCTGCCTCGTATTAATGATAAGAGAATATGAAAACTGTCTTCAGTCTGGTAATAAAGATGCTGGAGGCTCTCTCTGTCTCTTCACATCAAGGCTGCAACTAACAATTATTTTCATTATGGATTAATCTGCCAATTATTTTCTCCATTAATCTGTTAATCATCTTGTCAATAAAACATCAGAAAATGGTGCAAAACGCTCATCACAATATCCTAAAACAGTAGATGATGTTATTAAATGTCTTATTTTGTCCAATAAACAATCTAAACCCCCTAAATATTAAATTTACTGTAATTTATGACCAACAAAAGCAACATGTTCTCACATTTGAGAGCATTGAACCAGTGAATGTTTGGCATTTTTGCTTAAAAAATTACTTAAACGATTATTCAATTATCAAAATATTTGCAGATTAATTTTCTGTCGACTGACTGATCAATTCATCGAGTAATCGCTGCAGCTGCACTTTACATTCACCACAGACAAAGTGGAGAAACATGAAATCTCAGCCTTGAGAGATTCAAGGTTTCTCCTTCAAACACAAAAAAAACACACCTACAGAAAGAGAAATTGCCTGGCCAACAACATCTGTCGAAACCTGAAGACATCAATGCAGGACTTATCTTTGGTCAGCTGGTGCAAGGCTCAGAACGTACAGCTTAATTTTGCACAGCCACTCCTGTTCTGTTCAATAACCACTAACCCTGATAGTTATCTGAATTAGTGCTGGACACTTTTCTGTGTAGGCTATCGACAAAAAAGCTGAAAGCTTAATTGGGTTATCCCTGAATGTAGGAGTGTGTACTAAATACACACACACACACACACACTGGGGCCATATGACCATATCCCTGCAGTGATATGACCTCATTTACTCAAGTTTTGACTGTAACTTGGCCAGCACACATTGATGGTAGCTCTCAGCAGCAACACTGGCTTTCTGTAGCTCTATCACACACATCCAGTGACTCAGTGCTCAGCTTATTTGGTGCACTTCCAAGAGGCTTATTTTTTCATACAGTGACAAGCTATCATGAATTAACATTACTTCCATGCGTGACACTAATCTTGTCTTAATTACGCAATTAACTCTCTGTCTTCAAATAGTCCATATTTCAAAGAGTTCATTCAGGCTTAAAAGTATTTTCTCACAGTATGAGCAGCAGATATTTTTTTTTACTGTAACCGAGTGTTAATGTTACACTTTCTATCATGTAATGAAGATATTCATTTTATCTGTGTATATGGGCTCATTTGAAGTGGAAACCTTGCATGCTGTGAGTGTAGTGTGGGCGTTATTGTGTGTGATGAAAATACTGATTTATGGTTAGTTTGCTTCTTTCATTATCGCCTCTAGATAATAAACCTGACAAACAGTATAGTTATCCATTAGTAGGAAGTTTATCCAACCTTTCAAACACACACAATCACGGACTTTGTTAAATATTGGCATCATGCTTTGAGGATTAACCTCAGCAGCAACAGTGTTAGTCTGTCGACATTAGCAAAAACTTTGTCAACTTAGCTCCGGTATCAGCAGACTCTGTGGTAATATTACAGGCTAGTGCTTATTGAAGAGATTTTAGACACAGTACCGTAAAACAAAAACACAATAAATCAAATATTGAGACACCCAGACTGACTAACTGTTAGCAACAACTCCTAAAAGGAGTGTTTACTTTTCCATCACTTACCATCTTCCTTTTCATCGAAAACTGGTCTCTTTGAAGAACTATTGGCTCCCATCCTCTTCTTCCACTTGCCCCAGTGAAACATTGATGCTCAGATTGCATTCCTCGCCTCTTGAAAGAGAAACTACAGCTCAGTGTAGGACACCCTCCTCAATGAACAGTAATGATAACCAAACATTTCACCCAAACCGGGTCCGTTATTTCGCTTTTATCCGTTAAATATTCTCCCCGAAAATTTGAGCAACCGCGACTCAAAGTCTTTGTGAACCAGGGGAGGGCGAGTGTAGCAGGTACCGACGGACTGTAAAATAGCTTAAAACACAGACTGTTCGGTTAGTTACAGCTGGACTGTTGAAATATTCACTCGGTACTGGCTGTGTTCAGTTGTCTTCCGTATCCTTCCAGCCAAACCGAAAGACTTATGTTTGTCAGAGCTCAGAGTGAAGAGCTGCGTCGAGTGTGATACAGTTACAGTAAAACCGGAACTCAAGCTACTCAGCCTAGAAGATAAAAGCTTTAAAGGGATAGTTCGGATTTTTTGAAGTGGGGTTGTATGAGGTACGTATCCATAGTCAGTGTATTAACTGCAGCAGGTGGCGGTCGGCACGCCCCTAGTTTGGAGAAACAGACAGGAGTATCACGAAAGCTAAGCAATGTACTGCTGTGGACGGAGCCGACAGCAAAACGTATTTTAGACACCTAAAAAAAAGCCTATTTAAAAAAAATCAGTATCAGTTTGAGTGTGCGATCTATTTAGATTATTTTCAGCCCTCTCTTTTGGCACGACCTTTTTGTCAATTGTAGAACCTCCATATTCCTACGCATGCACTCTCTGATCCAAACAGCTGATCTGCGTGTAGGAATACAGAAGTTCTTCGGTTGAGAACAACGCCAAACGATTATCAAAACAGTTGGTGATTAATTTAATAGTTAATGACTAATCGATTAGTCGACTAACCATTGCAGCTCTATTGAATATAAGCTCATAGCGGAGCATCTGATATGCAATATGAATTTATGAGTGATGAAATGCAGTCTACGTAAAAATATAGTGAGTTATACTGTAGGCCTACATCAGTTAAATATTTATAATATAAAGTTAAACAGAAATATAGCTAAATGGTTGTTTTCAAAAATTGCCGCCATGTAATGTCAAATGAAAGCTTTGATTGGAGAAAACAATTAATTTCAACTCTTGTGTAGGGTTACTTTTCTCTTAACGTTTTTTGCTAATAAGACCTTTATATTGAAAGTTACAACCGGAAGCCACCATATACAATTCTGGCTGCCTTGACACTGGGAGAGTAGTGTGACAGTTGCTGGCCAGTGACTGTAGTCGACGTCGCTCTGTATCACAGACTGTCATACATATCAACACATAAGCACCAGCCTCCATAGGTGAAGCCAGAATAAATCAGTATCTCTTTTACAACAGAAAACAACTGCTGATATCCTCCAAACCCAAATGAACCTAGATGAATTACTACACAGTCTCATTAGAAGATGGATGGGTGGTACCGGGATCACTGAGGGGGAAAAGGGGATTTAACACTTCCTCTTCAACATGCACACTCGCTTCATTTGCGCCTGTTGCTGCCCTGTTATACTATTGCACACATAATTAAGTGTGACATCTCTAATGCTGATCGAATTGCATCATTTTTGCTTTGCTTTTTGATCTCATAATCACAGAACAAAACCATTTTGCACACGCAAAAAAACCAAACTGGTTAATGGATGCAGTTCGCCTTGTTTGCACGTGGACAGTTGCCGTAGTTTGTGTTGACCTAGTTGCTATGGTTACGACGCCAAACTCGTGCGGCGGTAGCTACCAAGTTAGCATGACACTTTCCTAACTTTTTTCCGTTTCATTTGAAGAAAATACTAAGTGACGCCCACAGTTTAAGAGTATGTTGACTCAACTTCCAGGTGAGTTAATTCGGCCGTTCAACAGTCACTGAATTGTTTGCTAATGTCAGGCAGCAGTGAATAGTGACCAGTTTAGCTTGTAGGCAATTTAAATGTTCGCGTAAAATAGAGGCAAACCTGCCCTTTAAATGTGACACTAATGTGAACTTTATTTTCAGACACTGGGAAAGCGATGCCATTGCAAAACCTGAAAACTCTGAATAATGAAAGCGGTCTTTGTTTGTGAAAAGTGAATATTTCAGCATGACTTATCCAAAATGTCTTATACAGAAGAGGAGGAGGAGGTTCCTGAGCCGCAGCTAAGCTTTGTCTTTGGGAACAGTGCTGTCAGACCACAGACCCCCCACATTCTGCCTGAGGATGCTCAGCCAAAGGAGCTCACTGAATATTATTCATCAGAGACTCTGTGTCTGAGCAGAACTGAGCTGAAGCATGTTGCAGACAGTATTTTGAAAAATAGCACACTAAAGGTCAGCTGGGATTTCACTGTTCATTTGTCAACCTCTGACCACCCATCCAGCCACAGTACATATGTTACAGTGGTTTTAAAGCAAATAATCTGTAACGCATCCACCAGAACGTTTTATATCTCAGCATAATTTATTATTCTGCTTTAGCTATCAACTCTAACCGTCTCATTATTCTGTCCTCAGCATTTATATCTTGAAGGCAATCAGATATGCAGTCTCCCAGATTCAATGTTCACCAGCTTGCCCAGCCTGCTGTGGCTAGACCTCAGAAATAACCAAATTACATCGCTCCCTGCTGAAATTGGCTTGCACAGGTAAGCTACTTAGGCAATTGCTCTTTTAAATATATGCTGATTGATTTTAGACCACCATGGGAGTATGCCAGTATGTTTCTTTTTCACATTTCAGAACAGTTATTGATAAGGCTTTTTTCCATTTCTATTGATATTAAGGGTTCTTCTGTTTAGTAGCATGTGATATGAAACAGAATAGGACTCCTACAAATACAAAACAAATTGTGACAAATGAGATTCAAAGTAAATATAGGCATTTCTAATTAACTTTATGACTTAGACATATCTTATACAATTTCTTCCTAAATTTATGACCTTGCATGTGTGATAGCCCGTGCAATCATCTAATAGTCTGTGATTTTGTTTATTTAGATCTCTGAAAACATTACTACTAGAAGGGAATCCCATCTCAAAGCTTCCACCAGAGCTGGGTGAGTTACCTCTGTTCACCTCTGACAGCGAGCAACATCTCTCCTGCTCTCTGAAATAACACGCTGTCTTTTTGTTTCATCATTTTCAATTAGCCTCACTGGCACATACCCTCACCAGCCACTTCATTAGGTACACCTGTGCAATCTAATGCAATCCAAAACAGCAGCTCTGCCATAAATTCTACTTTTATGAAGCTTATATATTTTCAGTTTTTGTTGACATTGTCAGAAAGGTGATAATTCTATTTTATGTTTATTGTTGAGGTCATAGTGGGTGGTGGTGGTTTAGTGAGGTTCATTATATTGAATGGTGTTCCTAATATTTTGTCCAATCCATTAACATATATAAGGGGGGGCATTAGAAATACTTTTCAATAAAATGCCCTTCAGTACTCCACCACCATCCACTACGACCTTAATAATAAACATAAAATAGAATTATCACCTTTCTGATAATGTCAACAGAAAGTGAAAATGTATAAGCTTCATAAAAGTAGAATTTATGGCAGAGTTGTTGTAGTGGATTGCATTAGATTGCACAGGTGTTGTTAATGAAGTGGTCTGTGAGTGTATTTAGACCTGAATTACATTCAATGAACAACAAATACATGTTAATAGAAAGCGCAAACAAAACAGTTTCAGATGTTTTGCTGTTGTCACTAAAACTTTTACTAATGCACTGTTGTTTGCATGTATATTAACATCGGGAATCAAGAAATGTACCGTATGCAAGCTTTCTCTACTGATGCACTCATTGTAAATGAATCTGGACACAAGTGTCAGCTAAATGCCAAAAGTGTAACCTGTAACTGTAGTAATAAGGGATTCATTATTTGTCCACTTTTTCCTAGGAAATGTGATTAGCCTCAAAGGCCTGAACCTGCGGAACTGCCCCATCAGTTTCCCTCCACATGACATTGTGCGCCAGGGGCTCCAGTGCATCCTCCAGTACCTAAGGAGTGCTATGGCTAAGCGACCAGTTAGCATGAGGAAGACCCCTCCAGGTGAAAGGCACCTTAACTTTGAACAACGCAGCAGCAAAGGTGATCAGTATGCACGTGCATTGTTACCATCTGCTCTTTTTGTCAAAGATAGGACGGCTGGAGACAAAAATAGCTCCTTGCCCTGGTACCACTTCATTGGTGTGACTTCTGTTCCCTTGGAGACAGCGCGTGCCACCCGGCTGACTCCCCCTGTTCCAGCTCTGTAATATTTTTAGCCAGATGAAAATGATCGATAACCTGTGGGCTCTTAACAGGAGCTCTCTGTCACTAAGCACTGTCTGTAGGTAATCACTATGAGAAGCCCAAGACAGCCCTCCACAGGAGAGGCTGGTGCTGCAGAATGAGCAGAGCCGAACCCCTCAATCAAACGATTTATCTCCCCGCCAACAAGGTTATTAACAAAGACAGGGCTCCAGTCTCCAGGGGGAAATCCTTTTATTTAATTGGCTCAGAGTATAAGTTTAGCCGATTTGAATATATATGATCCACTTACATAGTGCATTGTCATCAGCCTTTTTCAGCTCCAATAACATGGAAAATTTAACCTTTTTTAATCTAATTATCCTACATGCGGGTAAAAGTTACATTCAGCCACTTATTTTTTAATGCAGTCAAAACCTGCTATCCACATATTAAGCTCTGCAATCCAAACAGATTTTGAGAAGGGAACTATGATTAGTGGTTGTGTGAATTTGCTTGTAAAATGCTGGTAAATCTTAGCCGCACTTGAAAAATCGCTCTGTATTCTAGCAGCGATTCTTGCTATTCAACCAGTTGTCATCACCAATCATCATATACTTCCACCAGCCACTGTAGCCGTAGACAGTGGTGATTGTTGCCAGTATTGGCTGTCCCCACACCATCTTTGTAACTGCTGTGGTTGTTTCATTGGTAGACTTGCCAGTGGTTGAGAAGCTCCAGCTGTCAGCGCTGGTGGCGACGAGTGTGGAGGAGCAGGACGAGTCAGTGGACGAGGACGATCTGCAGAGGTTCAGGGAACTCAAACACAAGATGATGCTCCTGGACAAAGCAGAGCTGGGCTCAATAGCTCAGGGTGATGGAAACCCAAAGTCGTGCCTTCTTCCTATTACTAAACGGTGAGTAATGTAAAGGTATTTTGGTGAAAGGAATAATATTTTGATGTGCAAAAGTAAGAAAAAATATGATTTTCCTTTGTTTACAAAAAGTCTAGGCCAGTTACAATTATGAGTTGAACACCTAAAATGTCGTTACTGAGTCAAAATGACAAGTTATCTGTTAGCTAGTTTATATCTGCAAATATCTGTTGGGCATAAATCCTTTTTACTTGCTCAGATATCTAACAAAGTGAACGTGTTATTGGCTATCTATAGTAGGATAGTGGAGATGAATTGGTTTATTTTCAGTAGATAACTTTAGTGCTGAGGTCTGAAAATGTGGTGGAGAGCAAAGTATATGGCATGGTGCCTTGGAAAAGAATAGCAAAACACTTTTTAATGACATTTCTCTGCAGAGGAGACCAAGTGATAAAAATCTCCCAGGCTGTCACCACTGGGACTCAGGAGTGCTCAGGAGTGCAATAAAAATAAAGCATTTTGTTTCAATTCATTTGTCAGAAAAAAGGCGACTACCAAGGCCAGCATAATTCCCGAGCTCCGCTTGTTTGACACTCAGCAGTGGAAGAGACCAGAGGAAAGGAGACAGGCCGCAATGAAAGAGCTGAAAGAGAAACAAGCTATTCTCGATCAGAGAAAAAAGTGAGTTTCTGATTTTCTTCTAGAAGACCCTCAGTTCAGCATAGTATTGTATGTACCCTATTGACTGTACTGGTACCCTTGAATTGCATTGGAAGAATATTCAGGTCAGGTAATGCAACAGGTATGACAGGTCATTGTTTCATAAAGTAGGACTGCATTGTGTTGAGGTAACAGATAGTGAGGGATTAATATTAGGTCCACTATGTAAAGACATTTACAGACCCCCTTTGCAACCAGTTAGAAACTATAGACATAGCTCTATTACAGTGTATTGTCATCTGGCTCTCCCATAGAAGTCAAGAGGCTCTACGTAAGTGGCGCATACAAGCCAAGAGCACACAGGACAAGAAAATGTTGGAGAACAACCAGAAGAAGCAAGAAAGACAAAGAAAACAGGAGGTATGTGTGGAATAAATCACCTAAATTTCCACCTGTCGACCTGCCAGCCACAGGGGGGCAGTAGAGCACCACCTCTGTCATGATGGATAGTGGTCTGTAACAATAAACATGAAATACCACAAGATAAAAAATGTTTTTATTTAGATGCTAGTGATGAGTTTTCAGGTAGTAGCAATACCAGAGCCATTGTCTGTCATCTTTTATGATCAAGCTGAGGATGGTGCTGTTGAAGGCAGTAACAGATGCCAGTGCTTGTGATGCAGTGCTCTGCATCAGTGATCAAAGCTGATATACAGTACACATCTAGGCACACTTTAAATAATGCAGATGAATGGTTTTCAGTAAATTGACTGTAAGCTGCATTTTTATACATACAGCTGAAAAGTAGCCTATTATGTTAGCATTTAAACAGCAACATCAGTATAAACATTCACTGGAAAATACAGTAAAAACAACCCAATGAGACTGTTGTGTTGCAGGTTCTGTATTCTGGAAGGAAGTAATATTTTACAAGAGAATAAACAACTCCTCTGTCTGTTACAGGAAGCAGAAACAGATTTAGAACCGAATGTGGGGGACAGCAGTGAGGGTCCTCCAAGGCAAATGTCCAGCATGTCCATCACAGAGTGTGAGGAGACCAGGTAACTGAGAGCTCTGTGTGACTACACCAAAAAGGCATTAGTGCACATCCATAACAACCTCAAACCTGGGCCAGCATTAAAATGAGAATCCAAACTGCTGCATTGGCTAAGGGTGTTTTTTAGTTTGCTTTGTCAGTATGACCGTTTGCATTGACACTGATTGTACAGAATATTGGGTAAATCTTCCTGATATATTGTCTCAAGATTTATAAATCCCTCTCTAAAACGTGGATGCTTGTTTTGACGTCCACCTCCTCTTTGTGAAGGGAACATATTTCATAAGGGAAACCAATAAGGCGTAATGGCTCGTACTTGTATTCATCTAACCAGTGTGATTCATGAAAAGAGTGCCGTACATACTGTATCCGTGGTGTGTACAACTGACACAGTGATACAGTACATCCTGACCTATGAGTACCAGGACGACAGGTCTTTGGCCTGACTGTAAGGCATAAAAGTATCCACTAAATCACATCTCACATGGTGTACTACTGTGAACCATGCAGATGCTGATGGAAATCTAGAGACACCTAGTGGACAGAGAGAGACAGTACACCCACTATAGGATATCAGCAGTTTCTTTGTTCTTTTTTTGCCACATTGTTCCTTTGAAAAAAACTGATTACCAGATTAGATAATGCACCTTAGCCCCCTCTACTTTCATGAATAGAATAAATATTGGCAGAGGACAACACAGTCACAAGAATACATTTTAAACTATCACTCATAAAGGTGAAGATACCACCACCCATACCTAAGCACTTCAACTAAAATTCAGTCTTTCTGTGTAAAATTTTGACCTTTGACCTGTGTGGCCTTCCAGATCAGCCCGCAGGCTGGAGCGACAGATCCGTGCCCATGTTGAGAAGATGCAGGAGAGACGCAGGAATCCCAAGGGCACGGCCACCGAGCGGATTGCAGCAGCAGATCAAGATGTGGAAGAGGTCTGAAATACTTAATTATTCACACAAGCCATCTATATTGCAGTCATGGGATATTGATCTGCATTTTTTAGGGGGGGGGGGGGGGGGGGGGGGGGGGGGGGGGTGTTATTCAAACATTTTATGAATACAACAAACGTCAACACAAATATGAATTCCTTCTTCCTTAAAGCCCTTCTTGACAGGATTTCTCTGCTCTACATTTAGGTTTCTATTCATTGTACTGGCTTGTGTCTTGAACAGAGCAAATCACCTCTTAAACTAAATGTCTCTTATTTATATGTTTTTTTGTTCGTTTCTTCCTTTTCGGACTGACAGCTGAGGAAATTACAGACTCAGCTTCTAGAGAAGAGACGGGGAAGAGATGTTGAAAACTGCTTCACTATCTTCACTGGAGGCACCTGGCCGAGTTACCTTGGCAAGTGATGTGGATCAAACATTCTGCTATTTGAGTTTTGCAATACTGAATTCATGCTCAAGACTTTATGAATGGCTATTGTTATGCTCATATCTTAAAAATAAAGATCTCAATTCTGTTACTGGTCAAGCAAGTGGTAATTTTCCATGGTATGGTTCTTTCTTTCTTTCTCTTTGAACTTATGCAAGACAGCTTCAACAATACACCCTTACCCAATAAACATTTATCTTAACTTATTAACATTTAGTACATCAAGTGAGTACAAAACAAATATGGCATTGCTGCTTATTATCTCTGTGTTTAGCTATTCAATTCTCTGTAACAGTGACTCACCGGACTGGCATAATGGCATAAATGAATTACAACCACACATTGTAAATTAACCAAGTCTTCAATATAAGAACACCCAAGGGACATAAATTAGACACTGATAATATAATGAGGATAAAGTTGAACTCAGTTCACCAATTGTTTATTTTCAGATTAAGAATGACCCACATTTATAGCCTGATATTAAATAATGCAATTTAGATAATAGTGGATTGATTTGCAGACGGGTACATTTCAAGTAGAGTGCCAAATGTAAGACTTTCAAGGGCATTTTAGAAAAGAATGTGTAATAAATGCTCTTGCAAAAGTATAAATACTTGTAATTGAGATTGTGGCTGTGTATCTTATGTTGAATACTTCGACAAATCTCATATTTATTTCCCACAAGTAAAATATATGACTGTATCGCTTACAAACATATGAGAAAATGCATCCATATTTTAACAAATTTCCAGTTCTGTGGATTGTGTTCATTCAGGACAAACCGCCATTAAACTCTCGCTGAGGAAAAAACGGAGGCATTCCTGAGAGAAAAGTCGGTAATAATGGCATCAAACAAGTCAAAGTGAGACAGAGAAAGGGTAGGCCTTGTCTTACGAGCTCTTGCTCCTCTAGCACAGAGAGCGTGATGTCAGCGGTGGCAGTACTGTTGTAATTGACTTGGTAGGGGTGATGGCGTCATTTTATGCCCTGCTGTAGCCTCCTGCTCCAATTGCGAAGGGGAGACGGATCTTTGGCCGACGCGACCGTGGCTCCCTTGGCCGGGATCGAGCACCGCCGAGCCGGACACCTCACCCCGGGAAACATGGAGGCTGTGGCCGAGGAGCTGCTGGCCGGCTCTCGGGTACCTGTCACTATCGATCAAATAGTTAACGATACACTGGTGGTGACGCTGACCTATCGAGAAAGGAGTTACACGGGGATATTACTTGATTGCGACAAAAAGTGAGTATTATTTCGATTTTCCCTTTTCTACATTTATGTCTAAAATTAATTTGCTAGACTCAGCTAACGGCTAATCTACCTTTGATGCTAACCGCTCAACACTAGCAAGTTAGCATTTAGCTAACAGGGCCTCCATACAAAAGACATATAGGTTATTGTAGCTGACAGGGTAGCTAGCCTGATGGCTAATGGCACTGATTTAATTTTAGCCTATAATAACATGGTCAAATACATTATTTTACCATGGTGAAATAATGTATGTCAAGTCAGTTGGCCCGTCTAAAAGAGATTGATAATGACTTCTCATGAACAATAGCTAATGTCAATGGGTTCATCTATAGCTTATTGTTAGCCTAATCAAACAGAGCAGCTCAAACGTATTCAGTAAAAGGGTAGGCCCTGGCTGAACAGCATTCTGTATATCAGTTGTGTTTAGATGTTTTTATTCACATAGATTGTGTTGCATTGTGTACTGTTTCTCTGGAGTGATGTTTCATTTCAAGTAAACTGAAACACATTTGCAGCACTGACAAGAAGCCTTTAATAACCAGTCACTTTTGATCTATTGAAACAATGGAAAATGACAATAAAGATACATGTGGGATCACAACTGGGGGGGAAATCACAACTGTAATGCTTTTTTGTTGAAACAAATCCAGTGACCATCATAGCTTGTATTTGACTAAAAAGCCCCTTTCTTGTCAGTTAACAAGACAATTCAATCCTGTTCAAATCAGAAAACCATATAGGTATAATCAAACATGTATCAACAGTCATGTCTTATCTTCCCCTCTTATGTGTTTGTCACATGTGTAAGCCTTGTGTTGCTCTTGGTGCTGTGCACCTTAAAAGCCACTGGCTTTAGACTATTTATAGACTAGCAGAATCAGAATCTGACCAGCTTTGCCCCTTAGTATGCGTAGATGGTTTTTCATGTGAGAGTTCAAGCTGTCCTGAAAATAACCCATCCAAACGGGAAAAGGCAGGCCTTGAATAACTTAAAATAGGCCTATATTTCAGGCCTTGTCACTGACAAAATTTGACTTCTTCTTCCTTTTCAGTTCATTGAAATGCATTTCCTGTCATTGTTTCCCACAGTGTTTTTTAATGCCATCGTTTAGGCCTATCATTAAGGCTGATCTCTGCATCTAGTTACACTATACACAACGTGAAACGGCAACAGTCCGTTGAATCATCGCTGGTCATATGCTGCGTCCTTGTACTGTGCTTAACTAGCACTGCCTGTTCCCTGTCACAGGCAGCTCTGTTTGTGCCGTGTCAATCACAGTGAAGGCTAATATTTAGCTGCTTTAGGGTTGCATATAAAAAGGTGAGAGGAACAAGCCTCACCGAGAGACTATTTTTCAGAGGTGCCTGCCAGCTTCTTCTCCTGGGGAGGAAGACGGGCTCCCCAAATGTGCACTAATTAATAATCTCACCACACATAAGCCCCAAGTAGACACGGATGCAAAAACAAACTGAAATCTCCTGGCTCCTTCCCTACATCTCTGAATCCCGAGTGATTCATGGGATTGTTTTTGTTCAGTCAGATGTTAGGGAGGGGGTGTCCTGGGCATCCTGTAGTCTCTTTGTCTGCTGTCTCCTGACTAAAGCAGCACAGCCATGTTACTGTTGCCTGCCAGCCACCTTTAAAGACTCCTTGGCAGTTGGGCCTTCTTTGGGCAGGTCTGCATGCTCCTTAGTATGAAAAAGAAAACATAAAATCACTCGAAGAAAACTACTGATACTATTGCTCCCTTTTTGTGGCCCGAGGCAACATGACAGATAACCGCCTGCCTGCTTGCACAGTGGTCCCCAACCCCCACACGTAAAGAATTTTCAGCATACAGGTGACAGGGAACGCAGCGTCAGTTTGTCCAGTAAAACAAATAAAATGGTAAAATAGGTTTCCCGACTTAAAGCCTATGGTAGAGCACTTATAGAGAAGGCTTTGACCAGCTCAGGGTGCTCTTTTCTCTTTTTGGCCTAATTCAGACAGCAACGTATTAGATTTGTGCTGTCCCACAGGCCTAAAGTTATCTGATATGGTGAAATACAAGCACAGCATTACAGTAAAGCTCTTGTAGAGGAAATTGCTTAACTAAAAAATTCAAGAAATGTTTGTCACGTGTAACAAGAATGTTTATGAGGCTTGATGGTTTGCATGAACATCACTCAGGCTTTCTAACGAAGCTCAGTGAGTGCACTGTTATTAATTTATTGTTTCCTTTTCTCTTCTTCATCTTAGGACCGGGCTATTCTGTCTACCAGATTTCACAGCAAAACCCGGGGACTGCCCGATATCAAAATCTGCTTGTGAAATCCCCGAAGTTCTGAGTGAGGAGCCAGTTTCCAAATCTCCCAGCCAGACTTCACACAGACCAAAGGATGAAAACACTCTCCCTGAAAGCAGCATACCTACTGCACCTCTTCCCTGCCCTGTGCCCACACCAGTGCCAGCTGGACAGACTCCTTACCCTCCTTATTTTGAAGGAGCCCCGTTCCCCCAGCCCTTATGGGTGCGCCACAGCTACAGCCAATGGGTACCTCAGCCCCCTCCACGACCAATCAAGAGAAAGAAGAGGCGGACGCGAGAGCCTGGCCGCATGACCATGAGTACTATCCGTCTGCGGCCACGGCAGGTACTATGTGAAAAGTGCAAGAACACACTGAATAGTGATGAGGACAGCAAAGACGGCATGAGCAACACCAAGGCCTCTAGAAAAGAGAACTCACTACAGAGCGACGATGATGGCGACGACAAGGATACCCCCACTAAGCTGTCGAGAAAAGAGGATGTAGTTGCAACCAAGGACACTAAGAGACGGGAAAATGGCACCAGCCTTGACAGCAAACGCCTCAGGAAGGACAAAAGGGGGGAGGCTGAAGGGGAAAAGTTCCCCGGAGGTGACGTTATCCCCCACAGTCCGGTCATAAAGATTTCCTATAGCACTCCACAGGGCAAGGGGGAAGTCATGAAGATCCCCTCGCGAGTCCACGGTTCAGTCAAGCCATTCTGCCCCAAACAGCTGGTGCAGAATGGTTTGGGAGAAAACGGCAAGACGCCTTCTGATCCCACCAAGGAGCAACGGCACATTCTAGATGCCACAAGGTCTGGCCTCACAGTGTCCATTCCCAAACTCAAACTGACCAGGCCTTTCACGACCGTGGGTCAGGATTTGCCTTCTCCAAAGATCTGCTTGAGACCCCCTCAGCAGGAACGTGATGACAGTGTGGTTGAGTATGAGGCAGAACTTGTAGGAGGCGCCAGGAGACGAAGCCCTCGGGTACCTGGCCCCTGCCTCCCTCACTCTGAAGACTCAGGGGAAGGCAAGAACTCTCTGGAGTTGTGGTCAGGGAGTTCAGGCGAGGAGGCAGAACGCGGCCACAGCGACCTCACCCTTCTCATCAATTTCCGTAAGCGCAAAGCGGATTCTTCTAGCCTGTCGGTTTGCAGCAGTGACAGCCTAGATGAGTCCAAGTCCTTCAGCTCCGATGGCACCTCACCAGAGCTGTGCGATTTGGCACCAGGCGAAGACCTCTCTGTAACCTCATCTTCTGTACCCTCACGGGATGACTGCAAGACAGTGCCACCACTCACGGTGCGGCTGCACACCCGCAGTATGGCAAAGTGTGTAACAGAAGAGGGTCACGCTGTGGCGGTGGGCGACATTGTGTGGGGGAAAATCCACGGCTTCCCCTGGTGGCCCGCACGCGTCCTCAACATCAGTGGTACCCGCAAACAGGAGTCGGCCAATTGCGAGGCGCAGTGGCCCCAGGCAAAGGTGGCGTGGTTCGGTTCACCGACCACCTCCCAGCTCTCTGTTGCCAAACTGTCGCCCTTCAGAGAGCTCTTCAGGTCCCGCTTCAACCGCAAAAAGAAAGGGATGTACCGGAGAGCCATACTGGAGGCAGCCAAGGCCGTGGGTCACATGAGCCCTGAGATTACATCGCTACTTTCCCACTGCGACACGTAGGTTAGTTCATAACAGTTAGACTTTAAAGGGTAGGTTCACAGTTTTTCCAAGTGTGTCTTGAAACAACAGTCAGGTTCCCAAATGAACAGTGAAAGAGGTTTTTCCTCCTGTTCATACCTACTGTTAAAAGATCCCCTTCAAATGTGCTTTCAATGGAAGTAATGGCTACAAAGTTCACAGTGTGTCCACACAGTCGTTTTGTGCAAAAATGATCGAATTCCCTCTTTCTTTCCTCGGACAGTGTTTCCCTGTTGAGCTGTGGTGGAAGTATAGTAACAAAAAGAGGGACTATGGCACTAAAAAGACTATAACCTTGAAAGATATCTACTTGATTTGACTGAAGCTTCATATTAGCTTCAGATAAACTTTTAAATACATTGTTGCACAGAAGGAGGACTGTGGATTTTGTCCCCCATCACTTGTGCATAATGAAGGGATCTTCTAATGTCAATATGAACAGGAGGAATGATTACAGCAAGAAAAACCTGTTTCAATGTTCATTCTGGCCCCTGACTGTTGTTTTAAGACTTGAAAAATAGAGAACCATTCCTTTTTAAATGTCACTGTATCACATCTACAGTTTTAGTGTGATAAATGTGTCCCTGTGCTTAGACCTTTTAATAGGGTGAGCAGTGCGTTGAAAATTTACATAAACAAACATTATGATTTTCTCACTTGCCTAATTTAAGTCATGTTGGTACAGTCGATTAATTGATTCCTTCAGACGGGCCGTAGCTGACCCCTTCACTTCACATAAAAAAAAAATGACAAGTGCAAATACAACAAATCACATGTGCCCCTACATACAAGCAACCAATCACTGTTGGTCAGTGTAGACAGTGTAGCAATAAAGCTCAATGTAAATACTTTTGGAAAGTAGCTGCAGCTACAAGAGGAAACACTGGCAATTTGTTCACATGAAAGACAACCATGTCATACGATATGATGGCCAAGAAAAAGACCCAGCAGTCCATTACACAAGTATTTACTAATGCCACTCCATTCCCTCAAACAGTGGATCCCACGCTTTTTGGCTTTGGACCCCTTAGAATAAAGCAAATGTCTATTTGTGACCCACCGTCTCAAGTTCTGGTCTTTGTGTGAACATGAGCTGTGAGCAGTTCAACCATAAACCTTTTTTAATTTGAAGGATTTTTAGAGTCTTAAAGAGAAGAGAAAATGAATAAGACTGCAAGAATGGAAATTCCTGTGCACAAGCGTATTTAAAAAGGTGTCACTTCATTTATCATGTGTGACTTATTGTGAGAATTAACTGTGACGTGGATTTCAGGTCATACTGAGCAGTCCTACCCTCATAAATACCTAATTTGATGATGTTCGTGATAAACTTGAGGGGGTTTTAAGCTGAGTGAAAATGATTCCGCACCACCCTTGCTTATTTTAACGAACGCTTTTAGATCTGCCATGCCAGCCGAGGACACCCTGTTACATTTATGTCATAAAGCGGTTTCTGTGAATTCAAAGCAGCAAAATAAACATTTAATACCAGTTTTAATGAAGGCGCAGGCTGTTCTGCTAACTGTCAACAGGAGTAGCTTGTTAACACAGCTAATTTCAGAACGTGAGTCCCAACAAACAGACAGTACTGCTTTAGCATAATGAAAGCCATTCATACATTTTAGTCCAATGCAAGAACATAAAAATAGGTTTCCAGTTATGAGTTTAAAAGTCATTGTCAAGCTGTGGCAGATTTGTAGGCTAAGCCAAGTTTGTTTCCCTGGTTTCCGAGTGCATTGGCCCTGGGTAGCCAAGCAGCAGGTCCTTAACACACACTCAAAGGTTAAATATTGTCTTTGAGTGATATGAGAGACAGACAGGAAGCTTCCAACGCCTCTGTTTACTCTGTTATGGGCTGAGGAGCCAAGAAGAGGTTGGTTGTAGTTCAGAATATACACAGTAAGGGGTTAAGACAAGCCTATATTTGGTGCTTTTTCCAGAGCTCATAAAGGAAGCGTTTTTCTTGCTCTGTCAGCTACATGGAGGTTTCAGCAGGCTGGAAAGTAGCTGACGTTCACTTCACAGCGCTCCATAATCTTTAGATGACTAACATGACATGTTAAGAGCCACATCACTCCCTCTGCTGAGCCTTGAACACTCAGTTAGAAATTCCCTACACCGAATATATATATAACCTGCCGTGTTTGCTCATTGTCTTTACTTTGTGCTCTCTCTTTTCTTTCTCTCTCTTGTGCAGAGGCTGAGGACTAAAGAGAGGTCTCCGAGGTTTTTCTGAATTCTCAGACTCTGTCATCAAGACCCAGGAGGGAGTACGTGCGGTTGCCATGGCTACTATTTATATGCCGTTTTTTTTTTTTTTTTTCCTCTTTTTTTTTTTTTTTTTTTTTCTTTTTCACAAGGCTGGTGGAAAATGGCCGCCAAGGTGGAGTGTTGTTGAGACTGGATAAGGGAGCAAAAACAAGGCCAGGCATCTCATGGTCTACTATGAACTAAACAATTCCTCCTTTTTTTTTTTTTTTTTTTTTTTTTGTTATTTTTTAGATTAATCATATTTCAATAATAGAGTCGAGTAACGACACTACAAGAACCCGAATGTATTTATTATCTGTAATGGTTTAGTCCACCTTTCTACTACAGTCGTGCAAAACCTCCCAGTCTGCTGCTGTCACTATCACGGTCCTTGCCGCCGATGTGTTCACTGCGAGGTCCGACTCGTCCAGCCTCAAAGAAAATCCACCCCCTCTTTTCCACAAGGACATGAGACATTTTACCCCGGTTTTAAAAAGTCTTAGCCTGAATCCTCTTACTTCTGAAAATGTGAACGGCTCCATCCAGAGACAGTAGTGACTGTTCCAGCTCTTCTAGCGATCACAGTGTTCCATCCTCGTAGCCTTCTGCGACATTAGTTGGATTTGTGGATGTACTGTATTTATACTGAACTCTGTCCTCTCCAGAATAATGTGTTATGTGTCTCTCTTCCATTTCATTTTTAACTTTTAGAGGTGTCACGTCAACAAACTTCCCCTCCAACTCATTTTTTTTTTTTTTTTTTTTTTTCCTGAGAAACCATTTTTACATCACTTTAATTATTTAAAGCGTCACGTTAAGAAAAAGCACTTTATCTGTACCTTGGTGGCCTGCTGTAAGCTCACTGTCTGAAACACTATTGCGAGATACAGCCCTGATAGGCAGCAGGGGAATTCAGAAGTCTTTGTGGTTGACTATCCATGGCCTTGGAGATAAAAAAGAAAAAAAATCTTTTTTTATTTTATTTTATTGTACGATTTTTGGGGACACCAGACACCTGTTGCGGATGGTTGTGTACACTGTATTCTCGCATTTGACTTGGGTGTGTTTCTCTCTCAACTTATCTACTACACACACACACACACACACATATTATACACACACACACACTACAAAAATCCACGTTACATTTCCACTGGAGAAACATGGGTCAACAAATGTGTCGAAGCCCCCTATGCATTATCAGTTAAAGCTTTACGAGTGACTTTGGGAGGAAGAAAAAAAAAACAAAAAAACATGCTGTAAGAATACTGTGAATTCAACTGCTGAGTGTAAAGTGTGAAGAAAAGCTCGCTACTAGTCAGAGCCTGCAGTTATTGAGTCATCCGGCAAAGCAGACTGCAACGCTGACCTTTAGTGACCTTTGTGTTGAAAGCAGCACTGTTGGAATAGGGGGAGGGGGGCGGCGAAGGCAGAGACCACTGCTGTCAAGCACAGCCCAGTCTGTATTAAAAAACGTACCGAACATTGCACACAGTCACGCTCAGCCAACCAGCCCGTCTCCTTTTCTTCTTGTCTGGGAACGTTCTGTTCTGATCGAGGCTGAAAACTGGCTCATTGATCGTCAGTGAGAGAAGTGTGTTTATTAGAGGAGCAGGTGATGCACTCCTCCCATTTTGATAATCTGCGGTTTGACTGTTTACCGTCAAGCTCAGCTAGTTTTCCAGGCAGCCTTACACGAGGAGTGGGAGAGTCTAAATGTATGTATGCCTGAGAGGGGAAATGGCCGTCAGGATTTTCCCATGTATGAGCAACATGGCTATCTACTGTTGCCCACGTTGGTCAATGTTATTGGCTACTTTTTTGTTTTCTTTTTTACATGTACTGTACATAAAATAAAATAAAATATACAAGCAATACTTGTGCTGTTGTGGATTGGTTACTGATGGGAAGAGATAGAGTTGCTGTGGTAGCTCAGATTATTAGTGTTCATTTTTGGCTTAGATATGTTTTCAGTGAGTGAATTTGTTTTGTTTTTTTAGTATTTTTAAAAGTGCACATCACCAACTTTCCAGCTGATGATGTCATCAGCTCAAATCTATGCAGCATTCATGTCATATTGTTATTGTAATGACGTGTTTCCCACTTGTAAAAACTGTTCATGTCAACATCCAGCTTGTGATTTTGACTGGAAAACTGTGAGTGTGTTTTTTCTGAAAGCTTTGATATATCCAAACTGTTAATAACACTGTAACAAATTTTACTTGTTTTTTGTTCCTGGGTAGTAAGTGTTATTTCTTAATTGCTTATTCCTAAAAAGTACAGAAAGTGGCCATTATTCCCTTCAGACATTGCATTTATGACCAGGACAGTGATATTCTGAAATTGATCTGTTTTCCAGAACATTTCAGATAGATTCAGTGCTGAGTGGCTAATAAAGAACTTTAGAGAACCTTCCAGTAATATAAATAGCCTAGTAGTATAAATACAGGGGCCTTAAGCCCATCAGTTCAGAAACCCATACTACCACAACCAAAGAGACCTCAATGACTTGATCAGAGATGTTGGTCTTACAGAGTCTAATGTTGAGCTTTTGATGTCTAGTTTGAATCAGTGGGACTTGTTAGATGAAAGTGTGCACGTTGCAGATCACAGTAAGCGTCATCTAACTTTTTCCAGCTTCTTCACCCGTCAAGATGGGCTCTGCTTCTGCCACTTTTGTATAACTTTAGTATAAATACATGTTAATTTTGATTCATGTGTTGGTTTTTCTGACTTCATGTGAATGAAAATGTGCAAATTTGCTTGTTTTTCCCATTGGAAATAAATACATTTCAAAATATCATTGTCCAGGTCACAAACGCAAAGCAAAGTTTGAAGGGAATAATGGCCATTTTCTATACTTTTAGGCACAAGCAATTAGGAACTCACAAACAAAAATTGTCTTGAATAGTGTAATACAGACGTGCCTGTAAACCAAGCAAACATGGACCTCACGTCAGCCACAGTCCATCGTTTAATGTAATTTAACCCAAATTTAATGGATTAATGAAATTTTGCCAATGTTCAATGTTTTAAACCTTCATATGACTGACTCAATTGTCGTAACAGGAATCTTTCCAATCTTTCTAATCCTTCCAACATATTGTAAACATGGTTGGCTTGAGATTTCACATTTTTAATGTAAAGCCAGGAAACAGTTGGTGCAGGGTTTGAAAGATGTTGGCATCCCTTATCCTCCAGTCTTTTAGAGGTGCAATACTAAATTGCTGGAGTGGTCCTTTAATACAGTAAACTATTTTTTACGTCATCACATATGTATTTGAAAAGGGAAAGGCAAATGTATTACATTTATTCATTAATACCTCACAACCCCTATTGACTGCTTCTTTGCTTGTTAGCATGTTAGCATCAGATGAGAAGATTGACACCACAGAGTAGTAAAATTCTCATTAGCCTCTGCAAGAAGGTAAACATTTCCTAGAATGTCAAACTATTCCTTTAATCTTTGACAGATCAGCCTCAAGATTTAGTGTAGACACAGCTCTCGGGTCCATTTCAATATGTAACTAAACCACTTGTCCTCTAATTTCTGTGGTCACATGTTTGCTGTCATCGAGTTGCATACGCTCCGGTTAAGCAACAACTTGAGACTGGCGTTTGTGTACTGCCAAAGTGGTGGTGCTAACTTTGGTCCTGTCTGTTCTCACTTAACATAGGAACCATTTAAAAGTAATGTAAACCCTCAAATTCATGGAGCTTGTACTAGACGTGCCTTTCAGTGCTGTGACTACACACATCTTTTGAGTGGAAATAGGGCTAAATCGAGCCAGGTTAGTAGCACACTGAGCTCATTCTGCTCCTCACTGTAATATATGCTCTCCCTGTATCTCTCCTTCTATCCTCCTTCCTGTCTTGTCTTCCTCACCCATCCTCCAGGCTCTTCCTCAGCTGTGGCCATGCCAAGCGTGTTGATTTGTAGCCTCCGTGTCACAAATAGGAGTGGTTAAGTATGTCTGTTGCATAACTAGAGTGTGCGGCTCAGTGGATAGGCCAGTCAAGGTGAGTTGACCCTCATCTCCCTCTCTCTTGCTATCTCCTGATCAGATCATTTTACTATAGAGGCTCAGCTGTAGACTTCCCTTCCCCCACGCCTGCTCTCATTTCATACCTCTGACCTGGCTGTGTCTGCTGCCAGACATTTCATAACTCTCCACTCTGTTTCCCTGGAACTAAAGCACTACAGGAGCTGAGTACAATCCCAACTTGTCAGTGACTTCTTAAAGCTTATCATATGTAACACTTGTTAGCTGTGGAAGAAGCTCCTTTATATCAGAGTTGATTGTATGGTATTCACAGTTATAAAAGCTCCAGTGGAAATAGAACTCTGATTTATAGTTTAGATAAACCCATCTGGCTGTGCCTCTGTGTTTAGTACAGCTGTAGTGTCTATGTTGGTTTTTCTAGTGTGTGTTAAGTCTGTTCTTCCCGCAGGCAGGTCCTCGCCATCTGAGACTGTGTTTTGGCTCAGTGGCTGTTGCTCAGCGTCGATCTGCCACACTCTGCAGGTGAGGTCGGAGGGAGGAATTCAGGGATTGCGATGCATTATCTCAACCTAGCTGTGGAGTCCCACACAAACACACATACACACATACATTTATACACAACATGCGTGAAACAAAGAAACGCTTTGCTGGAAGACCTGCAGGCAGGACAGCAGTGACCACTGAAGAGAGATTTGTCATGCTGGGGGCGGTTTTTATTGAAATGCAGCCAACATCGCCTTCCACTGTGGGTCTCTTGGCTAGGAGCATACTTTAGAGGAAAATGGCTGCTCCTGTTTATTCACAATGAGGATTTTAGCACATGTTTCAATATTATCTGACATGCTAAGATTATAGATTATTTCATATTCATCGGTATATTCATGAATGTGCCTATAAAACCTTAGCCTCGTAGTCTTACATTACTAATCCATTCTAATCCATTGCAAATTTCCCAAAATGTCAAACTATTAACCAGGATATGAGCTAGAAGCCTGAATATTATATTAATACTGTAATTCAGACTCATTTGATGTCAAGCCCCAAAATCTTTGCAGAGCTCCATTTCCATACAGGTGTAGTGCGATGGTGTACTGTGACAGCATGCTTTACAAGTGGATCTCTCCAATGTGGGCCTCAGCCATCTGCCTGCTCACACTGAAGAGATGAAAAACAGGCTAATTGCATTTGGATTAGAAAATCTACAGTTCATGGTTCAGCGTGTACCAACCAGTTTTTCAACCAAGCAAGAGAGAACAACTGCCTCACTGTTGATATGAAAACACACACACATATACCCATACACGTGCTTACACAACAAACACACTCCATAATCCCCATATTTCCTGGAGTTGACATGGAACTGCACAATTCATCCACATGTGCCGTTTTTTTACCCCGGCATCTTTCAAACCCACTCCCAGACTCCCTGATTTCCTCCCGTTGATAGATGTGAACACATGCTCACACACGGAGGCCTGGAGTTGCATCCCTCCTTCCCCTCCATCCACCACGTTCCCATTCACCGCATTTGGAGCGGTGCGCTGCTCCTTCATGGATCAGTGCAGCGTAAATCTGGGACAAAAAAGGGAGGCACATGGCAGTGGGATGCTGTGTGCAATTACTGCTAATGATATGCCTCCACGCAAGCTGTGGCCGTAATTAACTTTGGAGGAAGCCTGGCCTGTCTGAGCTTTGTGTGAGAGGATGCTCGCAGGAACAGGCGCAGAGCTGAGAGAAGCTAAGAAAGCAAACCTGCCTTGACATTGTTCAGACGACATGTCTGCTACCCCAGATTAGGCATGTTGGGTGGTCCAGTTAAAGGAGTAACATGATACGGATGTTAATGGAATTGTCCTCCGGAACTTCGCTAAAACTTTCTCAAGAGGGTTTATTGAAGCGGACTCGCTGAATTTGAGGTCAGCAAGTTACTGTATAACTGGATAGTGACAAGTATGGAGTCCCAGTTCTGCTCTCATAATGAAAATAAATATACTCATAAGTCAACATTTTGACTCACTAAACCATAATAAAAACAAAAAAAGCTCATGGTAGGATAAAAACTCTGACTTACTTAGTCAATGAAATAACACATTTTGAGCCAGACCACCCAATTGCAACAGTGTCCCTATTAAAACATAACATGTCCTGTTACTACAACCTCCCTGCGCACAATTGTCCAAAGGAAGAGTTAGACTGTTGAACCTAGTAAATGTGCACTGCGGACCTGTGTCTATACACTCCCATTGTTTACAGTCCGATTAGCAACCTCAGAGGCAAGAATGGAGTTGGAGTTGACTGGATTGTTTCACAAGTAGCTAATTAACACTCAGTTAACAGTTTAAAACCAAATAAACATTAATACTTTTGTAGGTGTTTTAGGTCCAGACATTTCAGCTAATGCTTTCCGCCTATTTTGCTCCGCACAAGGACTGTTAACCTGCAAGCAACCAAAGCATGTTCCTGTAGAAATCACTGGAATGGAAACGGAAACCAGAACGCTTCCAATCCCAAAATCTTGTCCCTTGTCTACAGATTCTGCATTCATATGCAGATATCTGTTTATAGAGATTAAGGGCTGAGCAATAGTTATGTTAGCTAACATTAGCTCAGAGCTGTAGGATCAATTTTTATGATGTCTGATATCTTATGTGTCTGATATCTGATATCAGATGTGACTTTCCAGATGTTTGTCATTATTACATAAGCAGAAAATTTCCAAAAGTCCCCTTTTGTTCACAGTCATCTAAAATAAAACAAAGTTATATGTTTAAAATATCATGTCTAATATCCAGTCTTAACATCATTTTGATATTATTTTGTAGCACTCAGCATGTGTATTCACAGTATTGTTTATTGTGCCCCTTGGATGGAGCATTGACCCCCTAGAAAAGTACTACTACTGTCCATTTGACCGCCTCCTTGAAAATTCTGGCTCATACACCGAATCATTTTTATTTGTATCTCTTTTCATTTCCTGGCTGAGATGGGCTTCCATAGACAAGAGACTTGCAGTAGCAAATAATTTTGCACTCTACTGTATACTCTTGGACTGATCAGGATTATAAGACGTCATATTACAAACGTCACTATGAGGAGGTAATTTCCTGTTTATTTACTGTGGTGGAAAACTTTACTCCGAGTGAGCGTGTGAAAATGTTCTACTCTGCACTTTGCAGTCATGAAGAAAATGAGGAACATCCAGCCTGACGTGTCTGTGTTTATTTGACGTGTTCCACCTGTCCTTGGAGTTGCTAGGCAAATGGTATGGTGGCTTCAAAAACAGGCTTTGGCACGTCTCCAGAGCCATGCATGGGAGAGCTGTCTCCTCTTTTGTCCTTGATGCCTCGGAGTCATTTCTCATTCTTGTCATCAGTATTGACAGCCTAAGTTTGCTGGCCGGGCTTTTTAAATTGGGTCGTTTTATTGATCCAGGTTAATCATTTGGGGTTTGATCACTTCAGTCTCTCATTTAAATTCAGTAGCACCTTGTCTCCACCCTCTGTCTCTCTGTGCCTTTATAATGTAATAAGGATAATAAACACCTTACATGTGGGTCATTTTACGTAATATGTTAAGTTTGGGGGGTTTTTTGAAAGTGAATGGGAGTATTGAAACTTGTACAGTCATATGTCTCAGCAATTCCAATTCTGGTTAAGGACATCAAAGTAAAAAAATGTTCCCTAATAGCTGCATTATGCAATTTTTGAATTTCCTTTAGCAAATGATTGCCAAATATGCAACCTTTCCCAAACAGGCTCACACGATTCCAGGAAGAGACCAGATACATTTTTCAAGGATTTGGGTGCGGTTCCACTTGACAGTTTACATGACAGCCTGTGGGTCAATCCATGTGACCTGAGTAATCACGATTTGGGCCCGACAGGAAGCAGCCGTCAGTTACGATGGACTTTAAACCTTTAAACAGTGCACAATTGTGTGTCATGTCTCTCTTCCTTTCCGTGCAGCCACACAGGGATTCCTCAAATATTAACATAAGTGGACAGATTGAGTAAACATCGGGACTTCTTTGTCAAGGCTGTCTTTATTTCAGGTTGCTCCAGTTTGTGGCAGTTCATGGCTGTGACCATGCATGAGTCCTTCGCTGTATCTTCCAGGATGTGGCTGTGGTTCTGCCCGGCAGTAAGCAGCAGCCCCAGGCCTCTCAGAGCAGCTGTCAGCGGGCTCTAGAGACCGAAAGAAAGAGAGTCGCCCTGCCCCCAACTTTACCAGCTTGCCTGCTCTCACTGCAGGGACTAAAGGGGGATGGGCACTCATATGGAGAAATATAACATGGAGAAATCATGGGCAATTCCTCAGCATCTCTTCATGAAATCAGTTTTAAAGATGTGGGAGTGTGTAGATCATACCCATGAAGTTAATTTATTTTTTCCCTCAAAAGGATTTATCAGTAGAGGGTCTTTTGTCTCGGTCTTGTGTGTCTTCCCATCTGGCCTTTTCTTTCTTCTCTTTCTCAACCTCCTGTTTACCACCTCCTCCATTGTCCAATGACTGTACTGGTGTTCTTTACTGGAGCCACAGTCAGGCAAACCATCCTCAAGGGTTTTAAACCATCAGTGTACTAGCGTCACCATAGGAAGGAAGAGATGTCTGCGGCATCTGTGTGAAAATAAAATTACAGGATAATGTTGACTAAGCTGACTAATGATCGTATAATAGCCAGTTTTGGCAGCTGCATGTATCGAGAATGCGTCTGTATTTTGTAAAGGAAACTCAGAGGAAAAGTAGAGTATTAAAAGGTCATGCTGGATTTATGAGTGGCTAGCTGCATCTGAAATGTTAAAGTGCTAGATGAACGGGCATGAGTGACATTTGACCTTGAAAGAAAACAAGCAGTAAGGCTGTAAATGACTTTTTATGCCCTTTCACATAGAAGCCCAAGTGGTTGAACTTCCACTGAAAGCTTTTTGTTGTTTATAGCCTTTGTGTTTGCCAGTCTTGGTATATCCAGGTGTGTGTGATTTTTCTTTAGAGCTGCACTCATAAATATTTTCATCTTAACAGTGGATGAAATGACTGAAAGTGTAATGTAAAAGGGGTCTCTCATAATGATGAACCCATGTGACATGAGAAGACTAAAAAAGATGGAAGAAGACAAGGGATGAGATTCTTTTGTGGTAATCAGTCATATTTGAGCTGCAAACTGAGCAGTACATGAAATAAAGAGTCAAATAAAGAGCTTGTATTATATTTTGAGTCTATGATGTTGCTTGTGTTTTCAGTCTTTCACTAGTTCGAGATTATAGAGCCAATTCATTTTTAATATGTTACTGATTAATTGTTAATCCTTTAATCTGATTATATATCAGTTGCATGTTGGGTGACCATTTCTTGCCATATGTCCTCTCAGCAAGTCATATCAACACACAGGTGTGGTTATGACATCATTTGCATAAGAACACACAATTCATTTATTTGAGTTTGTTCTAAGAACAGGAAATTCAAGGAGAGACTGCATTCACCACACCTATATGTTACACAAGTATGTGATGAAGTCATATCACTACAAAATAACATTTTTGTTCAGCACACTGATATTACATAATTCACCCAGTGACAGTCGGGTGGGTCAGTGGTTGTGATTCATTATGAAGACAATGCTGTAACAGTTTTGAGCTTGTCCAAACAAGTTGCAAAGCTCTGAATAACACACTAACATTTTAGTGTGTTTAGCCATGTCAGCAGCATGGCTCTAGGAAGTATAATGCCAGCTGTCGTTTTTTGTGTTTTGTACAGAAAAATTGTACAGACATTCATGGTTGACATAGGATGAAGCCTATTTAGGCTACTTTAGCCTAATCAACATATTAATATTGTCATAGTTAGCTTGCTGATATTAGCATTTAGCACAAAGTGCCTCTGTACCAAAGTACAGCCTCACAGAGCTGCTATATGTCTGTACAAAACTCTTAATCTTGTCTCATCACTAATACTAAATACTAATTTTAACAAGCAAACTATATGCAACATTTATTTATTTTGAATATCACAGCTTCTTATCACAGAAATATCAGTAGAATTATTTTTTTAAATGATCTAAATGCTTCCATTTGTGGCATTTTGTTATGAGCCAAAGCTAACCCAGCTAGTAATATGAGCAGATAAACCACTAAGGCTCATTTGTAAATATATTTGATTATGTATTCACATTTTAACAAGGCTGACATTTAATTTCCCCCCAAACCTCTTTTGAAGTGTGTGTGCCAATCAAATTATTCTCTGGAGAGCTATATCAGTATTGTAACAGCTTGACACATATTAACCACAAATGTGTGAGAAGGTGTTGTGTACATTAAGAAGGGGGGTTAGCCCACGCTCTGATCAGGGTGTGTTCATATCTTAATATGTAACCTTACACACCATCTGTCATCTTTGGTCTCTCATCTTTCTGGTTTTCTCTGTCTACACTCACACATGCATGCACATACACACATTCCTTACATGTGGTGGTATTTACTGCATTGCTTATCTGATGGTATCTCTTTCTGTTTGGCTTTTCAAAGTTATCCTCCAGTCCGTGTGTGCCCTCTGGCTGCTCTGGTTCTTCTTTATCCGTCTATTATTTTGAACCGCAGCATGTTGCCAACATCAAAAGCATCAGGCACAATGGAAAAGGACATTCCAAGATCATCGACTCACACATAGTGCGCCAAACACACACACAGATCCTGTTCTCCTCAGTGAACTGCACACTCATATTAGGGATTGGAATCTGGTTTAAGGATCTTAAATCGGAATGTGTCTGTCTGTGATTCAGGAACGTGATAATGTGATACTTGACATAGGAGATGATGATGATGAAAAAAACGGATTAGGTAACTCGTGTGTGTGTGTGTTCAGATTTGGGATTGGAATGTGTTCATCTGTAACTCTGCAATGTGATAATGTGATCCTTCACAGTGGAGAAAATGGGTGCAAAGTAGATGCGAAAAACAGAAGTCTGTGCATCCATGGCTGTGTCCTCACAGACACACGTGTATGTAGATTTTTGCACACTTGCATTGACTCCCATGTCCCTTGTGTGCGTGTGTGTGTGTATGCAGCCCGGCCCTGCAGCTATGCTGATCCCATCTGTGAACCCTGCCTCCTCACAGCTTGATCCCAGCACCACCTCCATTGTCCATTGTCTCACTAATCCAGGACTATTAACATTGCAGCACCACCACAACAGGCGCTTACTGGAGCCCCGGATGGCTCCCAAAACTCTCTCCACTGAACAGACTGCAATCTAATTAACTCAGAAGAAGAGTGGAGGGGGCATGGGGGGGTTGCGTGTGTGAGGTTAACAGGATCCAGTGGATTAGCGCCTTTTGATAATGGGGTGGGGCCGGGCTGCTACAGGTGCCAAAATGAAAATGGCCTCAGTCAGAATCAACCATAAACATTATGTACATACACATGCAACATCAAATATAATCACACATTTTATGCTGAACAATATTCTGTGATCATCAGATTAAAGTAATCACTTGATCAGTTGACTGATTTTAGATTTTGGTTTTGATCATTAAAGTCTGAAAGATGTGTGGCAGCCAACAGGAAACAGTTTATTAGTGCCGCAAAATAAGAGAATGGAAAAGGAGAAAACTTCTGAAACTTGACTGAATTTATTCCCACCTTCTTCCATATGGAAATGCATCCAGTCTCCTTGTACTTTTGATGTGCAAAACACTAAAGGGAATCAGATGCACACATCCAACAAAATTTTAAATGACAAGCTAAATGCAATATAATATTCGTAAGTATGTTTTAAATAGTGTATAATCACCTGAAAATAAGAATAGTTGTGTTTTCGTTACCTTAGAATGAGCCCTTTATATCTATACGTGGTCTTCTTCTACGGAGCCCGCCATGTTGCACCACCATGTTTCTACAGTAGCCCAGAATGGACAAACCAAACACTGGCTCTAGAGAGGGCTTTTTGCATTTTTCGCAAGTTTTGCGACCACCGTCGGTTCTCCTACATGCTTGTATGGAAAAGGGGAAGGGTATTCAGTTGGTTGCGATCTGCAGCCTCACCGCTAGATGCCACTAAATCCTACACACTGGTCCTTTAAAGTTCAGTACTGGCAAGGTGGTTTGCAACTAGTCAAGGGCACAAATTGGTGTGTCAGAGTTCACCAAAATTGAATTCTATGCAAAAGCACTGCGTAACTTTGCTCTGCCTCCACAATTAAATCCACTGATTGTAGCAGTTCCATTGAAATTAAATGATTTCAGTCTCAGATTTTGGTGTTATAAGTGCTGATGTGATAACATACTATGACATGGTGCAAGCACCAGATAATTTACCTCCAGCGCTTGGGGGGACTGTGCAAATGTTCTTAGCTCGGCTCTCTGGGAGAAAAGAAAACAGATCTGTGCTCAGGTTGTGGTTAAGCCAAGGAGCTTACTTGCTTACTGTAAGTCAGAGCAGCTGAGCTTGCATAGCTTCCACCTCCTGAGGCCTGGGAACTGTTGATTCTTCAATATTTCTGTGTGTGTGTGTGTGTGTGCATGCATGTGTGGATGTCTGCATTTGCCTCCATGCGAGCTCACAACCGTGTAAAGTAAATGTGCGCGTCCTGAGATGCGAAAGCAAGAGAGGCGGCTTCATACACTCCCTGCCCTCCCTCATTTTTGACATTCTTTGGCCTTGTAT
Organism: Thunnus maccoyii; assembly: GCF_910596095.1. Taxonomy (NCBI): domain Eukaryota; kingdom Metazoa; phylum Chordata; class Actinopteri; order Scombriformes; family Scombridae; genus Thunnus; species Thunnus maccoyii. The sequence continues at coordinate 25,598,909 of NC_056546.1, read as the reverse complement.
GGCAGATCAGCATCAGATGGTGTTCTAGAGAATAATAACCGCAGCTCCAGTCTCCTGCACGCCACCACCCTCTCCGCAGTGGGTAAAAGAAGCTGCTCATGTCATTCCACAACTCTCACTTCATATTCAGTCCCACAGCTGGAAAAGCATGCTGACATCTGCACCAGAAACCACGTTAAACCCTTTGAAATGTTCTACACACTCTTATTAAAGTAACATCTGACACCGAAGAAATGATAAATGTACAGAACAAATTACAAGTTCTGGCTCTCCAGTTCTCTCTCCTCCTTTCTTTCAGATTCTCTCTCCCTCTGTATCTCCCTACAGTATGTGTCTTGATGAATCAGTGTTTCAGGCCTTGATTGTGGGCTGTGTTCCCAGAGGGAGGAAATACCAATGTGTGCGTTCATACCCATAGCAGTCATTATCTCTGTCTCTCCATGTGAAACGCACAGGCATTTTAAAGAGGGTTCAATATCACTGCCTCATCAAGGACTCTCTCACTTGTGTGAAACATCAACACGAATTCAGACACAGGAAAGGCGAAGTGTATTTTTACGATAACAAGTGTAATTTTTTTCCGTAATTGCTGCTTTGTGTCTCAGGGCGTCAGATCAAGTTTTGAGGTTTCATTCCCTCGGGTGAATTCTAGGAATGTCAGCAGTCACTTTGAATGAAGGTCAGATAAGATATTACAGCAACGGAGAAAATCTATGAACTTATTTTGCAAAGTTAAATATGCTTTACATGTGAGTATTAAATCACTTTTACAGTTTCAGATATAATTTTTTAAAATTAGTGCTTTTTAGGTCTCACTGCCTTCAAACACATGGAAAAGCTTAGATATAAACTAGGGTAAGTGATACGTTCTCATAGGCTATGACATTTTATGACTGATATTGAAACTGACTGACTGATATTGAAACAGCCAGAATTCCAGAATTGAAAGTACAACTATGCTAGCTGCTCTGTGTGACTAAGCTAATGCTAACGTCAGCATGCTCGCAACATCACTATGGCAATATGATGATGTTAAGCAGGTATATATTGTTTACCATGTTTTTTGTTAGCATTGTAACATTTGCTAATTAGCACTAAATACAAAGTACAGCTGAGGCTGATGGAAATGATACTGGTTAGGTATTATTTGGTCATAAGTAATGCTAATCCAAACTCAATGTTTCCTGCTGCTGCTAGTTGACATTAAAAACATTCAACCGGTGAAACACAGAGACTTTTATTGTGATGCCATCACAGGAAATGCAATATGTATTTGTCACTGTGATGACTGCATTCATCAAAAACACATCTACAAAACAGGACTTGGTCATTTTTGGCATTTTTTGTAGTGATGTGCAACTCATGAATGAATCATTCGAAAGAAACTCTTTTTACTTTTACTACTACTAACTAGTGCAAACTGTGATGACGAGGCAAGACGTCACTTTTGTACAACTCTTATATTAACTGCATTTGTGGAAATGTATCAAGTTAATTACTGTATTAACCTAGCCCTGTGAGAAAAGCAACCACTTTGGCACTTGTTTCAACTCAGTATTCACTCTCCCAGCCCGGAGCTGAAGGTCTCAGATTGCACAATCACTAGCCGTGTTTCCATCAATGTATTTTTATGCGCATTTTGAAGTATTGTATTGGAAAAGATTGATGGAAACAGAAAAAAATAAAAAAACTTCCTGAATTTAGCAAAAAAGTTTTTATACTCGCTTGAAGTCATTTTTGCCTTTTTTGAAAGAGAGAGAGTTAAGAGTTAAGAGTTAATGCGCTAAATAGGAGGTGAAAGCACCTTTGCTAAATAAGTTCTGACATAGTAAACATTTAACTCACATGACTGATCACTGAAAACTGAAAACCTGACTCTCTTTTTTAAGTGACTCATACAAACTTGAGTAGGTAAAAAGAGTCGAACCTGTCATCTCTAATTTTTGGGCAGCAAATATGTTTGGAGCAACTATGGCTTAATCAGCCATCTGATGAGGAATTTCTATGGAGCCTGGAAGGGGCCATGGAGAAATAACTAATTTGTGCCCTCAATTTAAGAATTTGTGCTTTCAATTTAATACAATTTACCCTCATGCCATTCTTTCATCCTGCATACTCCCTCACTATGAATCACTTGAATTTAATAAGGTTTTATTTGGATTTTGGACTATGTGGATAAACTTCAGGTTTGGGCTTGTGCAGTAAGCACAACACTGTGCTATCTCTGAGATCCCTTACGGTAAATGTATTCTACAGGATAACTGATTTTTTCACCACAAAACTTTCATGTTCCTGCAGATATCATCCAGTTAAATAAATAAATAAAAACTCAGCTTCAGGGTTCAGGGTTAATAGCAAACCTGAAGTAAATCAAACAAGTTTTAACCGCTCTGCATTCACCACATCCATGATTCACCATGCATCAGCCCCACATCAAGAAATAAGTGATTGTGTGCAATGTCTTCTTCGTCACTTTCTTCAAACTTCTGGCAAAATAGGTCGAGAGTATTAAGTAATCTGTGCACACAAGGTATTAAATCAGGAGCACAAATTAGTTTTTGTTTCTCCATGGCCCCTCCCGGCTTCCATAAATTTCAGTAGATCACTATATATATACATATAAATATATATATATATATATATATATATATATATATATATATATATATATACACACACATACATATACATATACATATATACATATATGTATTTATATATACATATATAAATTTTTTACACCAGTTTATAGAAAGCCAAATATTTTCTAAGATAGACACTATCTTTGGCCAGATTATGTTCTTGTCATACAGGGCTACTTCCATCAGCCAATAAGATCTAAAACCTAAATATCTAATAACCTAAAATATGATACTTAAAATATGACATTTTATGCTAAACTGGATATTTTTGATATCCATGAACAATGACTATTTTGTTAGCATTCAACAGCTACAGCTCCATTAAGGTTTTGCATGCCTATAGGCCCATTCAATCTGTAGTATGAATGCAATAATTGTCATTTATCTTGGTCAAAATGACAAGGTGCTTCGAAGTAGATGCACATTTAACTTAGAATATGGACAGAAAAACCCACAATTACCTCTCTTCTTTTCAGAAAGACCAATGAAATACAAACTCAACCTTAAAATACAATGATGGAGGCTAGTGTAACAGAGCCTTGTTTGAATATATTAATAGGCCTTTTTACACCGTCTCCCCACATCATTAATGGTTGGAGGACGATGGTGAAATCCAGCAGGCAACACATTTCTCACCCACAATTCCCCCGGGCCATGGTGGTATCTAACTGCCACCTCACTCTCTGACAGGTTTTCCACTCATCTCATCGACAGCTCCCAGCCCCAGCTCAGATGAGTGACTCACACACACACACACACACACACACACACACACACACACACACACACACACACACACAAACACATCAGAGTTATCAGCATGGAAGAAATCAATGGCTTTTTCTGACAGACAAAAGCACTGCACTGCATCTTTGGTACAGCCATACACTAAGGCATTACAGCAGTTATACACTATTTGAATGAATCAGCCACAGTGAATGTATCTGAGATTCGCCCTTAATCAGAGCAGCAATTAATTACCCCCTAATTAAATATGACACAATCTGTGTTTAATTTGCTGTCAGATCTAAAATAATTATCATGCATGTTTCCCCTCACAGCTGAAGTGAAATAGAATATCTTAATGGAAACCCCCCTGGTACACAGGCTGCTGCTCTCACAATACACACACATAGCGAACATGTAAGTGAATGCACATTCAATCACTCACTCACACCATATGCACCAGGGATCATGAGCACATTACAGTAAAGTGATTCAGAGTCTGAATCACAGTGGTGTAACCTTTTGGACGGAATCAGAGTCAGACTACCTTGATACTAGCTCGGTGAGTCATGCAGAGTGGAATTATATGGGATGGAGGCATGGTGAACCAAGGTGAAAAAATGAACAACAGCACAGAAAATCAACCCTCAATCATATGACCTCTGTCTTTGCTACCATGTAGCTTTTTGTATGTTACTGCTGCATATGAGTAGCTCCTTATACATTCTAACATATGAGCTTAACTTATCATTAACACCATAATTATTTTTTGTACTATTAATCATTGTGCTGTTTGTTTGTTTTTTTACAAATAATGGTGACACCTTGGATGAGAATGGAAAGTGGGACTAAAGAAGCAGTGAACCCCATCACAAACCCATAACCTCCATAGTGTTGCCATTTAGCTTTTGTTTGCCTCAGTTCAGATTGTGTCCATATAAAGGTAAAGGGAAGCAGTGGACTGGCTGACAAGCAATTTTATTAATTTATGTCTGTTCTGGCTTGCTGTCCACCTGGAAAAGATGAATGGTCCCTTGGAAGAAACCAAGATTATATTTGTTTGCAATTTTCACTTGAGTGAATCTGGTTTTAAACTACCCCATATAAAAGCAGCTGAATTCAATATTGTATGTGTGTGTTCTTTCTAGTTTAATGTAATATAATAAAATAAGTATAAAGTTAGATGAGATGCGGAAAGTCCTTAAAGTTACAACAAAGGAGCTAGTTGCCGTAGTTAACGTAAGCTAACATTTGGCTAATAGGGATGAGTCAACCAAATAGGGCTTATTGCTTATGTAGTGTTTTTACTTTACTTTTGCGAAAATTTATTCAGGTAAAAGTCGATTAGTGCTCATAAAAAGATCCTCCGAAACAAAAGTTTCTGACTTATTTCTTTGATGTCCTTTTGTAGTTAGCTTTTCAGCCAGCAAGCAAGGTTAACAAATTAGCATAACCCTGACACATGCAAGCAGTAGCCCAAGGAGCTAATGACTTTTGGGGTAAATTTAACTAAGCTACGAACTATTTGTGCTATTTGTTTTCTACACGGTAGTTGCAAAGTTAGGTTTTTTTTGTTTTTGCTTTTTTACAAGTTTCTGATTCAGAGTGAAACCAAGTATTTGTTTTGGCTTATTCATCAGACACTCACAGACCATATAGATGTCTAAGCCTCTGTGAACTGTGTGTGTGTGTGTGTGTGTGTGCTTTAAGGTGACCTTGCCAGAGACTTTGTGGAAACCAGGCCATGAATCAACAGAACAGTGGTACGTACAGGAAAGTCTGTGTCATTACCATCATTGGATTAACCTCCTCCCTGAATTAACGGCTCAGCCTGTGACTCATTCGACAAATGGCCTGGATTGTTCTATACTGTTCAGGTATTACTCAATGAAAAAAACACATATCAGAAACCTTTAAAAGCCTTCAGTTTCCCTTAAAGTCTTTGTTAAATCTTTACAGGGTGATAAGTTATATGTAGCTGACTTGCACTGGAGACAGATGAGTATGGTTTTTGGAAGGGAAGCACAACATATATAGATTTAATATCTGATTAAATTAACTTTTATGCTGTAGTGAATTAGGAAGTCATGTTGTGATTCACAATCTATTCTGTACAACACAAGTTTGTTCTGCATTTTACAGCACAATAGAGAGATAAGCGCCGCACAAGAGTAGAAAAGTTATCGTACATTTACAGGAAAGAATCCCACACAGCAGTTTCAGCCCTGGGTGGAGACATTCATTCTATTACAAAACTGTCTCCCTGCTGACTTCTTCTTCTTCAAATTAAAAACTAAAACAAATCCGCAGGCACATTTCGAAGTCCAAATGTGATTACAAGAGTTAACAATAAAAGAAGCCATAAGTTATGTAGAAGTAAGAGAGTCGATGTGATTCTAGCTAGTATAGTACCATTTGCACATTTTAACTGTAGTGATACAGAAAAATGAGTAAAAGTGACATAAAAATGTTACATCAAAAATGTATTTTTAAAAAAAAGCCAATTAGAACACCACTTTTGGAATGAGCCTGTTAAAACAGATGTCTTGTGTCTTCTTCATGCTAAAATTCAAGTTTGCCAGACTTTCACTGGAAAAGCCACTTCAGAACCAGCCCAGATTAAGTCCTTCCCACAAAAAAAAAAAAACAGGATGCTTTCCCTCAGTTTGACATGGTCCATCTGTACTATAGTCATCATGTTGGGAATTGATGACAGTAACAGAGTTTTCAATGAAAACCACAGGCAATATTACCCAACCCTAAATAGCGATGTCATGAAATATAGCAGTACTATATGTATACAGAAGAACTGACAAATCTATGACTCATCCTTTAATAAAAAGCCACATCTGCTTTCATTGCAATAGCCATCTCAACCCCAGGACTATCAATGCTCGCTCACCACCACATACTGCACTGCTCTTCTTCTCTACATATGTATCTACTGTATGTCACACACCTCCACAAGGTCTCCAGGATGACCATGGCTATTTAACTTAGAAGATACAAGGATACAAGGACCTTTATTGTCATCTCACCCCAGTTACATTTATATTTTCAGTTCAGTGCTACATACAGTATGATGACATGAAATTGTGCTTCCCGGGGCTTTGGTGAGAAAGCAGCATTATATACGAGAAATATTTAAACTTTATTAGTATTGAAACTAAAATGAAGGAGTGTCTACTTGTGACCCCTCACTACAGAATATGGCCTGAGTGTAGATATAAATTGTGAGCATTTAAACCAAAGAGAGATTTTTCCTGCGCAGGCTATTTCATTTTCAGAGGTGATATGTTAATGATGACAAGTATTCATTGTTTCACAAGAAAAAAGCAAAAATGAGAGAAAGGTCAGAAAAAATAAACAATTTTATTTAATACAAATATTTTTCCTTTTTCATCTTTACATGAGATAAAGATGAGAAAGTGTCAGTCTGTTAGTTGGTCATTCCACCAATTTCTATTGCCATTATCAGATCAATTTCTTAATTTGTCCAATACTTTGCTTCATGACCAAATACCTGAAAATCTACTGACAGCATCATTAGCATTTAACTCAAAGCAAAGCACCGCTGTACCTAAGCAGAGCCTCACAGAGGAGCTAACATGGCTGTTAACTCTTTTTAATAATTTGGTGACCCATCAGATTTATCTTGGTACCCTTTGGGAGTCCTGTCCCCCAGGTTTGGACCGTTCTCCATTGTCAGTCTTATACAATATATACAGTTTTCCTGCATCAGCATCTCTGATTAGTCAGGCAAAGAAGATTTTCATTATGAAAGTGTTTACAAATTTTACTGAAGGCTTGAAAGTGAAATGTGCATGTTTAGTATTCAGAACTTGACAACTTATTTTAATGGTTTACTGTACACTTCCAAGTTTTTTCTTGCTACATATTGTCTGCTAACTGCCTGTGGCTGTGGTCTTGCTGCGTTCCACTTCCCAAATGTCATCTGTCAATCAAATAAAGAGTGTGTGCAATGTGACATCTTGTATCTTGGATTTCTTTTGAAAAGGTTGAAACTTCTGTAGGTGTTTCTTTCTTTCCATTTTCTTTGTTCCAGACGAAGTGTTTTAATTTTAAGGCTTCATTTCATTGCTCGGAGTCTCATAATTTGACTGAGTTTAATCACTGCACCAAATTCCTTCTTCATATGCAGAGATTTCTCCTTTTATTGACAAGTCTCAGGTTTTAAGGGACAGCAGGTTCTTGTGAGAGGTAATGATGTGGAAAGCTGTGGTGGAGGAAGGGGTGAGGGCGAGAGGGGGCCATGACAGCTGTCACACAGTAACAAACGCCTCCCTCTGTGAACGGACACTCAGAGGCGAATGGTGGGGTGGGGGTAACCTCCCTCACCACACAGCTGCCACAGAGCTGTCACTCAGGATGTTATCATGCCCCCTCATCTGGACTGGATAATGGGCTTCTGGACACTGTGGGCATTAGCCAGTGGCTCCTGGATACCACCCACAACTCTGAAGTGATGGGCTTCAAAAGCTGTTTAACTTAAATTGAACCAAAATTTCACGAAAGACTGAAGATACCTTGGGAATCATTTGTGTTAATTGACAAGTGAATGATTTTCAATACTCAGCTGTATGATGGTTCATCTGTCTTGATCGCAGGATCACAAGGTCAGATAATGCTTGACTGACTAAATTATCCAGACAATACAAACTGGCACTGTTGCATCCCATTAAATAAATGTCTGTACAATTACAACCAAAGGCCTGTTATTATCCAGAGAGCTAAAGCAATATAAATGCAACACTGCCACCCAGTGGCACATCAGAAGTAACTGGATTCTAACACTCAGTGAGCACGTTATTAAATGTCATAAAAAAATCATTAACACAATCACCCAACTTCATAAGTGAATGACAGATTGCTACTGAGACCAAATAAGATTTTTAGGTTGAATTTATAGGGTTATTATTGACCTTGAAAACTGGAGCTTAACAAAAACAAATCTCAACACAGACCACTTACTTTGTGTTTCAGTGGCTGTCAAGCACATCTTATGGCCTTCCTCACCAGATGGAGAATCTGCATCTTTTTTATTTTTTATGTTTTTTAAGATGCTTATGTGTTTGTTTAACCTTTTGTATACATTTGTGGTGCCATGAGGCTTTGTAATGACCACATTCTCATGCAACAACTAATGTTCATTTATTTTATGTTTCAGAATGTTACTGACATGTTGGTCCTTTCGTCCTTTGTGTAACCAAAGTGGTTTCACTGGCGCTTGTCATATTCATTATTTTTACATTTATGTGGTGACTGTGCTCAAGGTATTTCCATCTGTGGACTCAATAAAGTTCTGCTAGTAGTACAACTACTCGAGTACTGCTATGTTATTACAGTATAAACTATGGAATTTTAACACTTTGTGGTAGAGATCTGTGTACTTGGGAAAATACAGTAATTCATGCTTTTCTTTACTGGCTTTTTTGTTGTCAAATTTGTTGTTCCCCTATGAGCTTCAGATCTTTAGGCATGGCCTTTCTGGCTGTAAGACCCTGCTCAAGGCTAAAGGAGACTGGGCTTTTGCAGTCAGGGCCCCTGAGCTCTGGACCTCCCTGCCTGAACATCTGAGGAGTCAATAAATCACTTCTTAAAATGTATCTTCTTTTTTTTAAAAGCCTTTTAGAAATATTAGCCCGAAGTTTTATGTTTCAGTTCAATTCAGTTCAATTCAATGTGGTTCAGTGCAAAAACCATGAGTCTGATTGAGTGTGTGTGTGTGTGTGTGTGTGTGTCTGCATGGCTGGGAGTTGAGGAGCTGAACAGCTTTGGGGACAAAGGTTGCCCTTCTCCTCTGTGTCCTGCAGCCTGGGCAGCAAAGCCAGCATCCTGAGGGAAGCCACTCAAACACAGGGAACAGGGGACACATGAGGGGTCCTGTAGGATCCTGCCAGCTGACCTTAGCATCTGCTGCTCGCATAGGGTGGAGAGGGCTCTGACAGGGAGTCCAATAATTTTGGAGCAGACTTTGACTGTGCTCTGCAGGCGGTTTCTGTTCTGGAGGCTGATGGAGTGGAACCAGCAGGTGACAGACGATGTCAATATTATGACGCTTTCAATGAAAAAGTAGTAAAATGTTGTGAGGATGTCCTTTGATAACCCCAAAGGAGTTGAGCTTCCTCAGGAGATACTGCCGCTGCTGGCATTTCCTGAGGATCTCCTCTGTGTTGGAGGCAAATTTCAGCAGGTTATTGAAGATTGTGCCCAGGTACTTATATTCCTCTCTACGGGCTTCCTGTGAGATAGTGGTGATGACTTCTGCAGCCAGTTCCCTCTGCTTGTTCGAGAAGGTCACTACCATCTCCCTGTTCTTGCTCACATTAAGATCCAGGTGGGAATTGTCACACAACTCCACAAACTCATGAAGAGCTGAGCTGTTGTGCAATGAGGGGCCTGAAAGCAGAGACAGGAGGAGTGTGTCATCAGTGAACTTGACCATGTGACAGTTTGGGTGGGTGGACCTGCAGTCATCAGTATAGAGGATGAAGAGCGGGGGTGAGAGGACACAGCCCTGCGGGGAACCAGTTGAAGTGTGTAGGAGATCCGAGAAGGTGTTGTTGACCAGCACTCTGTGTGACCTGTTGGTGACAAAGTCCATTATCCACAGGATTAGTCGGTCTTGTAGATGGAAGCGAGTGGTGAGTTTCTCAGCACGAATGTGTGGCTGCAGGATGTTGAATGCTGAGGAGAAGTCTGCAAACACAAGTCTTGCTGTAGTCTTGGGGTGTTCCAGATGCTTATATATGGTGTCTATAATGAATGTTTTTGTTTCGTCAACCCCTCTGCCCGCAAACAGGAGTGGGTCCATCTGTGAGTCTTTTGCCTTGATGATATAGTTTTTGATGACCCTCTCCATAGCCTTCATCACAAGAGAGGTGAGAGCCACAGGCCTGAGGTCATTCAGGGCCTTGATAATGCCCTTCTTTGGTAAGGGAATAACTGTGGAGTGTTTCCACAGCTGGGGAACTATGCCGCAAGCCATGAAGCTCTGGAACAGGAGCTCAAACATGCCCCCTAGCTGCTCAGCACAGTACCTCAGGGTACAGCCACTGATGTAGTCTGGCCTAGGTGCTGTGTTCACTTGGGTGTTCTTGAAGGCTTTCACCACATCCTCTGTGTTTATGGTGAGGGCAGAGTCACCAGGTTTGAGTGTGGAGATGGAGTTGAGGTCATTAGGGAGTGATGCTGGGGTGCTGCCTGCAACCTGAATGAGTTTGCAGGTGGTGGAAGCAGTATTCACAGCTGCCATGTTCTTGAGACCCTGTCAAGCTGAGCAGATGTTCCCTCGCATAAATGTTTGCTCCACTTTGTCTCTATATTTCAGTTTGGCAGTTTTGATGGCACGTTTGACCTCTCTGTTAACCTCCTCTTTGGACCTAAGCACTCTTTATTGTTCCCAAATTAATCAGATTAATTCAACTACAGAGGCGTTTCACATTTTTCAATCTGCAATGGCTCTACACGCCCCCAGTTTAAGAACCACTGCTTTTGAGAATGGAGGTTTCATAGAGACACATCAAGTATGAAATTATGCTTCTGAGCAAGAAGCCTACAGCCTTATCAAGATGAGGGTGTCCATGTTGAAAACAGGATTTCTTCAAACATCAAACATGCCCAACATGTATAGATTAGTACAATATTATTCTATGAAAGGACAAGCTGATAAAACAAAATCTAAAAACTAAATTTACAGAAGCCTATCTGTTAATATGATGACAACAGAGTAGGGTGTAGGCAAACATCATGTAAAACAGGACATAGAGTGACCTCCAGTAGGTCTTACAGATGCACTTCAGATAATGACTGAAAGTCTGACATTTATTTGCTCATATCCTCTTTCACTATGCAAGATGCCTCTTATGAAATTAGATCAATGCTGCAAATGTTAGAAGAGCCTTGATCTCTACTGCCATCTCCTGGAATAAAGTAAGAATGCAAGCATCATAGTTTTATTACAGTATTGTGTATATTGTGTGTTTTTTTCTCTTAACCATCATGTTTCATGTATCAACCATCATCAAGTATCTTGCACCCATGTTTAGTTGAGTTGTTCAACCAGTCTTTGTGCCTACGTATTTCTACATTTCTGGTAAAGAGTTTATTCTCTACAGCCAAAACATATATAAACAGGTCAAACAAGGAGGCTCAGTTATGATCCTGAAAGCAAACATCTGTTGGTCACAAGGTGGAACAATTTCATCATTTTCAGTCTGGCTGGGGCCACCAGTTGATGTCAATTAAGCCCCACTCTGCCGGGACATTTACATAAGGCTCTGGAGAGCAGCACAGAGCGAGGTTTGTTTCCCATTTTGGCAGCAGCCGTTTCCTAGATACACACAGGCCTGTTTTCAGCACCTTCAGGAGCTTTGTGTTTGACAAGCAGCAAAAAAGGGCTTAATCCTCTCGGTTTATATTTAGTACAGTCCTCTCATTACAAGAAGTCTGAATCACGGGGTCGTTCGCTTGACATATTGCCAGTTATGGTTTGAATGAATAGAGGAATGAGTGGGAGAGGTGATCTTGGCCCAAAGTGGGGCAACCTCCTATGTATTTTGGATGGGCTGTTGTTGCTAAAATGGTTGTTGTATTTAGTTTTGGTGAATGGCTTCAGGCCTGTGACGCACAAGTATTTCTGAGCAGACCCTATTTACTGAAAAAAAAGCCTGCTTTTATACAAAGATGCTTTGTAACAGAAGATATCGTCACTCGTATTGTAAGTTTTGCCATTTTGTAAAAGCAAGGGACCCTGTGTGTGTGATTAGTGTATCCCCTCTAGATGGCACTAATAGAAGAAGAGTCCTTGTGTGCTGGTAAATGCCATTTCCAAGATTTGACAGATTTGGGTCCAACCTGTTGTGTGCAGGTGGCAAATGACGAGAAGAGAGGAGAGGAGAGGAGAAGAGAGGAGAGGAGAGGAGAGGAGAGGAGAGGAGAGGAGAGATTAGGTTATATGTTTTGTTAGAATAAGCATGAATTCAGAGGTCACTACCATAAGAAGTGACCACAGAAGGATCATGGAAGACTGAAAGGTGCAAGTGCAATGGTTTTATTCAATGTGAGAGGTCACACAGCGAACATAAGAGAAAGGGAACAAAGCAGTTTTTTTTTGTTTTTTGGTAGGGTTTTTTTTTGTTGTTTTTGTTTTTTTGGTCATTTTGAGGCAAGGAAACAAGCTGTAAACACCACATTGTTATTAATTTAAAAATTGTAACAGAGCAGATAATTTCTTTCATTCATGGTAATGGTCTCTTTGAGAAATTACAGTGAGGTTTGAGGGCAAGCACAGAAACTGCACCCCTTAAAGCTTTAAATGATCTTCTCTTAGCAGTTGAATGCTCCAGTTGTTCACTAGCTATTCACTAACTTTGTCTGTATGCAGGCAGCATAGAGTGGGCTCATAAGAGATGTTTTTAAAAAAAATTGAAAACAGCTTCCTGCTGCGACTGGAAACGAGGCTGATGAGAGAGGTGAGAGTGAACCAAAGCAGTTAAGTTGTGACCTGTAAAACCGGAACAATGAGCTGACAGACACTAAAATGTTGTTGATTTGGGTCGTAATATTCTGTGTGTTCATCATTATAAATGGCTCCTTTCATATTATATGACAATTTGAACCATTGTTTATGTAAAAATACTAAAGAGTACAGATTGACAATACATTAGCAAAATAAGCAGTTAACCCTCACACAACATCGGCGTATTATCACTTTTTAAAGTTGCTACGGTGTACTTGTTAGCCAACATCCAACAGACAGAGCATTTAATTGTAGTCTTGTTTCTGTCCACCTGACTAATGTAAGGCCAATATTTTCTCTGCTTTTAGATTTGTTTTTGTCTGTAACAGATCCTGATGGAAATATCTGGTTATTTACAGTAGCTGCTACATTCTCCACTATGTTCACCAGCTAGTTGCTAACTTTGTCTGTTTGTTGTTTGGGGCTGGGCAGGAAGCCTACAAGGGGTTTTTTAGGAGTCGCCTTCTGTGGCTGGATAAAGGATTGATATAAATGTTAAGAGTGAACTAAGGCATTAAAGTTACAGGCTGTAAAACCAAATCAATGAGCTGAAAAATGCTAAAATGCTCCATAGAGCTGAGGGGAACTGCAGAGTTGTGCTTGTCAATATGATTGACCCCATTCAACTTCAGTTCAACTTCAACTTCAGTTTATTTTAAGTGCACATCACCCAGAGAGTCTCTGTACACTTTACAAGTCCATAAACATGAGAAAAAAGAAGCAAACAATATTACATGTAAAAGTACATACGCATACACGCACTGACACACACATACACGGGTAGAAATGTTAATATTACAACAAGGTTGAGGTTAGTCATTTTAAAACAGAGATCATATAACCCTAACAGGGTTGGTGTAGCTACAGTCAGTGATTTGGGTTCTCAGTCAGTGAAATTAGAAAAGGTCATTGTAAACAGAAAAAAGATGTGTTTTGAGCCTGGATTTGAAACTGTCAGCAGAGCTTTCCTCCCAAATGTGCAGTGGTAGATTATTCCAGAGAAGAGGAGCTCAGTTCGCCAAACCTCGACCACCAAAAGTGTTCTTACTGAATTAAGGAACAATTAAGTAACTGGCACCAAGGGAACGTAAAGGATGTGATGGAGTATATGGAGCAATAAGGCTGGAGATATATGAAGGAGCCAGTCCATTTAAAGCCTTATAGGTAAGAAGGAGGATTTTGAGATCAGCTCTTGCATGAACCAGTAGCCAATGCAGAGACATCAATACTGGTGTTATATGATCCAACGTTTTAGACCTTGTGAGGACTCTGGCAGCTGCATTCTGGACCAGTTGAAGACCTTTTGTTGCTGTCTCAGGTCGGCCAGGGAAAAGTGCATTACAGTAGTCTATTCTAGATGTTATGAAGGCATGTATGAGGATTCTGAATTTGATCAAATTGGGCGTATGTGGGCTATTTTACAATGGAAGAAGGCAGTTTGTGTTATATGCTTGATATGTGGCTAAAATGTAAGATATGGATTGAATAATATTCCTGGATTCTTAACTGTATGGGTCTGAGAACTTGTGCAGCCACCAAGATTAATGGAAAAGTCTGTAAAAAGTGGTGTGAATCATTTCAGTCTTGTGCATTCAAATGCAAGAAATTGTTGCACATCCACTGATGGACTTCTGACAAACACAACTCTAATTTAACCAGCTAGGAGGAGTCACACACTGTTACAGGAATACTGTGATAGGGTCATTTGATCCAAGAAAAATATAGATTATTGCTGCTTTAAGTTTCCATGTATGGTTTTTTTAAGGTTAAAAGTATAAGTATACAGTAGGTTTCCATAGAGTTTCAAAGTTACATCATTAGAAATATTCTAAAAATAGTATGGTAAAACTGTCCCTGCTTCAACTCATGGCTCAGTCAGTCCCCCTTGAAATAAAATGATTTAGGCCATCAGCAGCCTCTTTCAGAAAATAACTGACCTTTGTCCCAGAAGAATAACGTGCTCCAAATTAATTGGTAAGGGAGGATAAATTAGTATGGGCGATATTATAAAGCACCCACTGGGTGCTCCAAAATAGGCTTCCTCGCTGTGGGATCTACTCTGGCCAAGAGAGAGAGGTGGAGAAATATGCCAGAGATTTAAGGGTACAGTCCAGGCAGAAAAGCCTAACTTTGTGAACTGACCCAACTGAAATAATGTGAGGGTTAACTGAAGCTCCCAATTTGGGAAAATAGGCTTTTCATGGCCCTGTATGCCCACTTTGTTTGTTTGGGTCTTTGCTTGGGGGGCAGTATTCTTTCCCCATATTTCTGACTAGATGATGAAATGACTCAAGTGTAAGTGAAGATTTCTTGAAACAGGTTAATTCAGGTCATGTTTTCATGAATTGCATTTTATGCAGTCAGTCTAAAAAAGGACAAATTTGCCTTGTGGTAAAAATATTGTCTCAATTCAATCACCTAATCCTGACGATATTTGAGTTATGTTTTGAGAAACTAACCGTCAACTGTCTCACTGTCAAACTTTTTAAAAAGGGAATTCAATGCATGTTGGCTTCCACATTAATTATACTTCATTCTGACATCTTTTTAACAACTGCTATTCATGAAACAAAATTAGTCATACAATGATATATATTTAGCATTCTGCTCTGCAACAGTCACTTTTCTTCAAGCAATTAGCAATCATTCTATAAAAACAAATCAGTTAGCAACTGAACATATCAGTGAGAATATGTATCTATCATTCATTTTCTTTTCACACATTAGTAAAAAAAAAAGTTACTTATTTCATTTTACAGATATATCAGTTTGGCACAATTCAATTGTACAGATGATGAATTAATCAACATCATATTTGAGTAATCTCTTGACCTTTTTGACTGTAAACAAACAAACAAACTGCATTTACAATAATGTACGTGTCAACCCCTTTACTCTGCACAAGGTAATGTTAGGCAAGACTGACTACCAGGGTTGACATTAGTTCCTTCTGGTCCTGACATGACATACATGTATTGAGAATTGTTTTTTTATGCTTTGAAAATTCATGTTATGACATGATATGATTACTACCATCAGTTAACCCCTCAACAAGGAGTGGCCTGCCAGTGGGCCAATCTTCTCGACCTCATGCTATGTGCTATGTGTTTCGTGCTGTACAATCAAAATAGTTCAAACCCACAGAACTCTATGTTGAATTCCAGCACAAATCCCAAATTCCCAAAGATACGTAAATAGGCTACATTTTTAAATGTGTATAAAAAGACTCTGGAAAAAAAAACAAGGTTGAATTTCCATACTTAACTCACATTATGACAACTGAGCCATGTCCATGTCAACTGAATAAACTCCATTCACTGATAAAAACATCAGAAGCACTTGGTAGACTAGTGAGGGGAGCTTGAATTAGGATAACTACTTTTCCCAAGGTCAAGAATAAACTTCCATCATAGCTTCAATGAAGAGCAGGAACAAGCTGATACAGAATATGATATTGTCAGACTGCGTGGAATAAGATTATTCTAAAACCTTAAAGCTATTGGGGGAACAAAAGAGGGAACTGTATGTTAAGGGATAAAACATTTTAAAAACATAGCGCAAATAGAGCAGTGAAACTCACACTGTTTCCCAATGTTACCCCCATGAAAATGATGCCTCTTTTAGGTGCCGCGGCTCCTAAACTATGGAATGCTCTGCCCGCACCCTTACGGTCTGCTGATTCTGTTTATTCATTTAAAAAGCAGCTAAAAACACACTTGTTTAGACAAGCATTTGGCTAACCTGTAAGAAACAAATCGGCATTTTTACGTTTCTATGTGTAATGTGTTTTTCTTCTTTGATTCATGATGCTCATGAAAAACACTTTGTGACTAATGTCTGTGAAAAACGTTGTAAAAAAAACGTGTAAATAAATTTTACTTTATGTATTTCAGTCAAAGAAACTGTCAATAAATGAACATCATCCTCAGATAATACAAACTGTTCTTCACTAAACATATAGTTTGAAAACAGTATAGTGTATTCAAATAATATGGAAACATGTCAGAGATATAAATTGTCCCAGGAATAAAACTTCAACCACACACACACACACACACATACGCGCACATTCTCCAGCACACCAAGTGCACACACAGAGCTCCACTCCGCTAATGAAACAGTTTTCTCATGGTAAATTCCCATGCTAACAAAGCTGGCTCCCTTGGGATACATACATCAGGTCTACATGACTGATTCCTGAGTGCAGCTGGAGATAAAACTTGATGTTGAGACAGTCTTAATACATCATTACATAGCTGAATCCCTGCTCCTTTGGAGACATGAGAAAGCCAGATTATTTCCAGGTTTTCCTATTTTTAGATAAGCGAATTTAAGCAGTAGAGAGATGGGGTCAAAGTGCACATACTTGCTTGCAGTCTGGAATTCCACATAATTTTTTCCATTACCCAGAGTGCAGAAGGAGGAGCTCCTGGCCAGTGCGTAGAACTTCCTTATCAGCAGTGGACACACACACACACACACAAATTTCATTACCCCCTCCTTACGTTTCCCTGTGGGATATCCTGCCCAGAACTAACTGTGTAGTATTTACTGACCCTCATGGAACACATTACCTGTGTTGTTATCTGTGTGCACACAGACCTCCACACATATTTGTCCTGTTATTTTTAGGGCCATTTCCACTTGCACTCCCTTCAAGCTGTTTGATTAGCAGGAAGAAAAGTGATGGAGGTATGCTAGCCTTGGCAGAAGCAAACCAGCAGACCAAGATGATGGTTGCCTGGGATTGCTTTAATCTGAAGTATCATTTTAAAGAGTTCAACATTTTGGGAAATTCACTTTCTTGCCGAGGGTTAGATGAGAAGATCAATACCACTCTAATGTCTGTGCAATCACTATGAAGCTATAGAGGAGAGATGGTTAGCTTAGCTTAGCATAAAGACTAGAGGCAAGAGAAAACAGATAGCCTGGCACTGTCTAAAGGTTTAAAAAAAATCTGTCAACCAGCAACTCTAAAGCAAATGAACTTAACAGCAGAGACTCCAGGAAGTTATGATTCCAGCCAGGTAAATGTTCAGCACATACTTCCTGTGAAACGGCAAATTGTTGTTTTTACACTTTGGATTTTATACAGATTAAACAAACCAGATATACTGTGTCAATTGCCTTAGAGGTACTGGAAGACTACGGTGACCAGATGTCCCGGTTTGTCCAGGATTGTCCCAGCGAATATTTGTCCCAGCTTGTAAAACACTAAAATGTCCCTGTTTTCAACATTCACTACCAAATTATCCTGGTTTTCACCACAATCCAAATAATAATTATTATATAATACTTGTTTTCCGCACTTACATAGACATTTATCATGTTCTGTCCCATTCATTATTACATAACCCAATATAAAAACATAGATAATGCACCATGTGTCTGAATTCAACACTGATTTGTCTGTACGTGTATCAATCAATCAATGTGTCGTTGTCAAGGCTGTTGCTAGCCTATGACGCTATGTTATCATCCTGAAGAAAGAGTTGGTCTAATCTAAAGAGCTCCAGGAGGCTTACTACTTCCTTCATATAGTACCTGGCAATGAACATGCTGAGTTCTGCACACAGTGCAAGTATACATGCATGGTGGAAATACTGATATAAAAGATCATATTAAGACAGCCAAACATAAGTGGTGGTTTCCGTGAGGGCTGAGAGCTCCAGAAAAGAAACTCTAACTAAGAAGAAAGACTGCAAAGTGTAAAGTACCCACCAATCTTCTTAAAGGCAACTTCCTTTAAAGGCTCGGTTTTTTGTTATTAACAAGGTGCAATGGTGATTTAATGTTTTGACGTTTTAATCTTTGTGA